>NC_092372.1:147043031-147343031 GCF_030028105.1 Mobula birostris | reverse complement strand
CTTCTCTTGCGGAAGCTCTGTTCCTGAAACAATACAAATATATGCCTAATCAAACCATTGCAGATAGGACTAGAGCTCCAGAGAACTGTGCAGCATTTTCTCTGTTCATTTACACTGCCAGCTGATTTGGGTGGTCATGATGTACATATGAGGACAGGATCAAAGCTATCTCTAATATTGCCTTGGTTCAACGGTAGCACTTTAATCTTTGAAATTTGAAGCTAAGGTCCTGACTGCCTGAGAGGGAGCAAAAGAAATTTTGAATCATTCACGGGCAAGAGACTTAAGTTACATGGATAAGGTGGGGGGGTTAGGATTGTTCTCCTTGAAACAAGTATTTGAAAGAGAATCTGATAGAGTAATAAAGTTATATGGCATGGAGAAAGGCTCTTGAGCCCAAATCACTCATGCCAAACAGATTGTCTATCTGAACTGGTCACATCTGGATCAACAACACCACTGTTGTTAGTGAAATCTCTGACAGCGACAAAGAGGTGTACAGAAGTGAGATAGTTCAGCTATTGAGTGTCACAACAACAACCTCATACTCAATGTCAGCAGATCCAAGGAATGGATTGAAGACATAAGAAAGGAGAAGTCAGGAGAACACACACCAGTGTTCTCCTTATTGAGGGTCATCAGTGGAACTTCAAGTTCCTGCACATCAACAGCTCTGAAGATCTATCCTGGGTCCAACACATTGATGTTACCATGAAGGCATGTCAGTGGCTCTAGTTCATAAGGAGTTTGACGAGATATGATATGTCACAAAAGACTCTTGCAAATTTCTTTAGATATACAGTGGAAAGCATTCTGACATGTATCAATGAAGTTTCCAAGGGAAATTAAGTAAGAGGTCTTTAGGTTGGCAAGTTCCTTGTTTAAATTATCTCATTTATTTTAATATTTTAAATTATTTAAGTGTTTAAAGGTATTTTAGTTAACTTTTAAAAGTTTAATGATTTTTAATTATTTATTGTTAATGGGGTTTAAATGTCTCTGAATGCCCAGAAACTTTTAAAGCAATTACAAGTCAGTCACAATTGACTGCTGATAAAACCTGCCCTGAACATTGCTACCTGTTATAAACTGTTGAGTGATGCTTGGGGAATCGAGTATCATCGCTGCACTGCCCGAGGCCTAGCATCTGTCTACAGCTCACATTGGACTCTAGGATTGAGAGACCCAGAGAATTAAGTCCTCTGCATCAGTCAAGGAAGTTGGATGTGGGGAACATGGTGAATGAACCTGGGCAGGGAAATGGACAAAAATGATCTGACTCATTTTTTTTTAGCTCTGTATTTGAATTCTCTCTAATTAACATGATTTATCTCTCTCCCAATTTCTTTTGAATATTCATTGGCTAAAAACTGTCGGCCCTGTAAAGAACCTTTTATCCTCACGATTGTCATCTCACACCTCCAGCAATTTTCAACACAAAAATATTCTGAGCTGATGAATTAAGAAGTGCTATAGGTTATGCGGCCTGTCCCACTGTAACATATGCTGGCTTGAGAGGGAACTGCGCCCTCCTGTGGGTCAACAAGCATGCAGCTCACTGTGTCCAAGAGATAGAGATGTGTATTTATGAAATCAGGTGGTCCCTGAGTGTGATAAGACCTAGCAAGTTTGGACAATCAACAAAGCGTACACCCTATTTGCATAATTAACATTACAATCAGTTTTAATGCAAAATTAGAGTGGCACCAGCTTCAAATTTTTAAATCACAGATTCCATAGGAATATGATATAAAGGCCACCTAGCCCATCAATATACCAGATCACAAAGCAATCCTATCCTTTCTCTCATTTTTCCTGTAACCTAGTCTCCTCACATTCCGGATACGAGGAAATCTGCAGATGCTGGAAATTCAAGAAACACACACAAAAAGTGCTGGTGGAATGCAGCAGGCCAGGCGGCATCTATAGGATCCTCCCCCTTCTCCAACTCTGTATCCCTTTTGCCAATCAATTTTCCAGCTCTTAGCTCCAGCCCTCCCCCTCCTGTCTTCTCCTATCATTTCGGATCTCCTCCTCCCCCTCCCACTTTCAAATCTCTTACTATCTCTTCTTTCAGTTAGTCCTGACGAAGAGTCCCGGCCGGAAACGTCGACTGTACCTCTGCCTATAGATGCTGCCTGGCCTGCTGCGTTCACCAGCATTTTTTGTATGTGTTGCTCCTCACATTCCAATCAACTCTACCCTTGTTCTACCACTCAGTAACATACAGAGTGTCCACTTCAGTCAATGTCGTAATTTAGATTATCAGATCACACTGTTTATAAGATCCAAAATTTTGATATTGTTTTCTAACTATGCAAGAGAAATAAGCATTCCTGATGAGGCCAGTACTCATTACTCAGGTCTAGAATAGGATTTTGTTTGTGACAGTGAGAGATCAGCAATAAATATCCAAGACAGAAGGGAAATTGGAAATGGGAAAGTTCCCGTTAGTTGCTCTTGTCCCTACAGGCAATAAACGTGCAGGTTTAGCAGTGCTGTCAAGGAGGTTACTGCACTGTGTCATGCAGATGCTACGTACTGTAGTCACTGATGGCAGGTAGTGGGCAGGGGGTGAATGCAGAGCCAACCAATCAGATTGCTTTGTCAAGGACACTACAGAGCTTCTTGAATGATGTTGCACTCACTCAGGTAGGTGGAAAGTATTGCACCACACTCATTTTAGATGGAGGAAAAGCTTTGAGAAGTGAAGAACTGAGTTGTTCACCCCAGAATGGTCAATCTCTAACCAGATCTTATAGCTTCTGTGTCTATGTGATTGGTCCAGTTAACTTTCCAAACAATGTATTGTTAACAGCGTGGGACATTTTCAATGATAATGCTGTGGAGTATTAATCAAATTAGGTAAGAATCACTTTGGTTGAAGGTCACCATTGCCCGGTACTATCCTAGTGTGTATTGCTTACAATGCTTACTCACATTGTCTGATAACTCTTAGCACTTTTGTTGAAATGCAGATGAAAACAGTGAAAGACAACTTGCAATTCTCAATCTTGTGAGTATCTGGGAATGAATTTCTACTGTAAATTCAGAGGAATGGACCACCAGACTGACTCAAAAGGAGTTCGTAGAGGAAGAAGATTGTGAAGGAAGAGGAAAAGAGAGTTGATGACGGGGTTGGGTTAGGAGAGGTTAGGGAGACAGATTGTGAGAAAGATATTGTGTGTATATCAGATATAGTGGAATGTAGAGGAAGTGTTCTTCAGACAACTGTGGTTAAAATGTGAGGTTAATTGCTCTTTCTGAAGTAATGATGGAAGAGTACTCATTTGATGAAGCTGATCGATATTTTTACTTCTGCAACAGAGCTCCAGGACACCCAAAAAGGAGTGTAACATCTAGAAATTATAACTATTGCGCCACCTCTACAAAAAACTACTGAAATTAAAACTCAAATATCTGCATATATGGGCTTTGGGATTCGATTTCACATTTACTCGAATTCAGAATCAGGATCAGATTTAATATCACTGCATATGTTGTGAAATATGTTGTTTTGCAGCAGTACATTGCAATAATAATAATAATAATAATAGTAAAACAATAAATTACAATAAGAAGACCACAAAACCACAAAACACAGGAGCAGAATTAGGCCATTCAGCCGATCGAGTCTGCACTGCCATTTCAACATGGCTGAACCATTTCCCTCTTAACTCCATTCTTCTGCCTTCTCCCCATAACCTTTCACTTCCACCCAGTGACCTGGCCTCCACAGCCACTTGTGGCAACGAATTCCACAGATTCACCATCATCTGGCTAAAGAAATTCCTCCTCATCTTTGTTCTGAATGGACATCCCTCTACCCTGAGGCTGCGTTCCCCTGGTCTTAGACTCCCCCACTGTAGGAAACATCCTCTCCACATCCACTCTATCTTGGCCTTTCAACATTTGATAGGTTTCAATAAGATTCTACTAAATTGCAGCGAGTACAGGCCCAGAGTCATCAATCAGTCCTCATACGATAAGCTTTTCATTCTCATGCACCTCCTCTGAACCCTTTCCAATATTAGCACATCCTTTCTTAAATAAGGGGCCCAAAACAGCTTATAATACACCAAGTGAGGCCTCACCAGTGACTTATGAAGCCTCAACAATACATTCTTGCTTTTATATTCCAGTCCCCTTAAAGTGAATGCTAACATTGCATTTGCCTTCCTCACCACTGACTCAACCAGCAAATTAACCTTTAGGGAATCCTGCAAGGGGTCTCCCAAGTCCCCTTTCACCTGGGATTTTTGAAATTTCTCCCCATTTAGAAAATATTCTAAGCTTTTGTTTCTTCTACAAAGTGCATGACCATACACTGTATTCCCTCTCCTAATCTATCGAAATTCTTCTGCAGCTTTCCTGTTTCCTCAACTCTACCTGCCCCTCCACCTGTCTTCATATTGTCCACCAACTTGGCCGCAAAGCCATCAATTCTGGCATCCAAGTTAATGATATACAACATAAAATGAAGTGGTCTCAACAGAAACCCCTGTGGAACACCATTAGTCACTGGCAGCCCACCTGAAAAAGCTCCTTTATTTCCACTCTTTGCCTCCTACCAATGCTCCATCCATGCTAGTATCTTTCCTGTAATTCCATGGGCTCTTATCTTGTTAAGCAGTCTCATATACAGCACATTGTCAAAGGCCTTCTGAAAATCCAAGTGCACAATATCCAATTCTTCTTCATCTATCCTGCTTGAAGTATTTGTATATATAATGATTAAATAAGTTGTGCAAAAAAGAGAATAAAAATAGTGATGTAATATTCATGGGCTCATTGTGCAATCTGATGGCGGGGGGGAAGAAATTGTTTCTGTAACATTCAGTGTGTACCTCCTCTTGATAGTTGCAATGAGAAGAGGGCATGTCCTGTGTGATCAGGATCCTTAATGCGGATATCCACAATATGAGGATATCCACACTGCTGGGGATGCTACTGTCCACGATGGAGCTGGATGAGTTTGCTACTTTCTGCAGCTTTTTCTGATCCTGTGTGGCGGCCCCTTCTTACCACATGGCGATGCAACCATTTAGAATGCTCTCCACAGTACATCTGTAGAAATTTGCAAGAGTCTTTGGTAATATACTAAGTCTCCATAAACTCCAAATGAAATGTAGCTGCTGTTGTGCCTTCTTTGTAATTGCATCAGTATGTTGAGCCTAGGATATATCTTCAGAGATGTTAACACCCAGGAACATGAAACTGCTTACACTTTCCACTGCTGATCACTTAATAATGATAGGTGTGTGTTCCCTCAACTTCCTCTTCCTGAAATCCACTATCAATTTCTTGGTCTTACCGACACTGAGTGCAAGGTTGTTGTTGCTACACCACTATCCAGCTGATCTATCTTGCTCATGTATGCCTCCTGATCGCCATCCAAAGTTCTGCCAACGATATTTCTGTCAGCATCAAGTTTATAGATAGCATTTGAGCTGTGCCAAGCCTACTTAAAATTAAAATTAAAATCAACTCAGTTAAAAACACACTTACCAATTTATTGAGCTGTTGACCTGATTCCTTTGACTTCTGGCCATTTGAAGTGAATTCTTTGTATAAAGAGTGGTTTAAGAATAGGGTGCTGGTGATTACTCTGCATTCTTTGGCATAAGAGATAGAACAATACAGTACAGGAACAAGCTCTTCAATTCAAGATTTAATAGCATAGTATGTTGCACTAATGTCGATGGGATTATGAAGTTTTACAAAGCGCCTTCTATTTAACTCAGTAGTTAGGTCCCAATCAGAGAGGAATGCTGACCCACATCATACAGGTTTTATGTCAGTTGAAATGGAAATGGAATTTGGAGTGCATGAACTCCTGGGGCATCCAGTACCAGTCCTTGGTTTTTAAAGCTTGGGGTATCGTCAATATGAAGTGCCTTCTTTGGTGGAAAAAAAGCATGATTTGGAAATCAGGATTCACAAGTGCTGCACAGACAAGTGTTTGAAAAGTAAAAATCTGAAAATGATCAAAATCTGAAATAAAACCAAAAAATGAGAAGATACCTAGCAGGCCAGGTAACATATGCTGTGAGAGAAACAGAGTAATTTTAATATATTTATTTCTTTTTATCAGATCTGGTTAAGTGAGAAAGCAAGAGTGTTTTAAGTTGCAGAGAGTGAAAAGAACAAACAGAATATCAGTGATACAATGGAGTCTAGGATTTTCCAGGTGGCACAAACAGTGTTAGACTATCTAGAGAGGGTTGTAAGTTGTAGTTGATCTGCCTGGAGGAGTGCTGACAGAGGGAGATGAAGAAGAACGGTGGAGACGGAGGGATAAAACGAAATAGTGTGGCAAATGTGAGAAGCAGGCTGCAGAAGTTTTAGGAGATTTAGCATAATAGGAAGTGCTGGAAAGACTTAGCAGAGCAGGTTAAAATCTGTGGAGAGAAAAAAACTGAGTCAATATTTCAATATGACTGCTTCACCCAGAAGGGCATTTTAGTTCATGGAAGAGGTAAAAGCAAGTGCTGATTCTCCTGTGAGTGCTTCGAAAATGCTGAGAATACAGGGGAATTTAGTGGAAATGAAATCCTTTTGCAATGCTGAAGGGGTAGGAGGAAGGGAAGGGAGAAGAGATGAAGATGTGCTTGATGTTTGATTTTAACTGAAAGTGGTAGAAATTGGAGCATAGGAGGTGATAATGAGAGGAATCTAATCTTTAATCTGGCGGAGAGGAGAGGAGAGGCTGAGAGCAGAAGAGCAGAGCCAAGGCTCCTGTGAAGGGTCTGTATCACTGATATTCCAATGTTCAGGTTGGACGAATTTCCCCTCTTCAGTGACCTGTTGCATAATTTCCAGCAGTTTCTTGTTTCAATCCTGAAACCTCTCTCCCAGGGCAGAATAAAACTCAGTTTGAGATGAAGCCTGTGAATAAAGTCAATAGCTCACATTTAACAATTTTAAGAACATCCCAGAACATAAAATGTAGAACATATACAATGGACAGACAGGCCTTTCAGCATATGATGCCTGTGATTACCAATCTAACTAAACCCACCTGCCTCCACGAGGTCCATTCTCCTCCATTCACTGCCTGTTAACATGCCTATCTGCATGCCTCTTAAATGTTAATATTGCATCTGCCTTCACCACTTCCCTGGCAGTGCATTCCAGTCACTTACCACTCCTTGCATAAAAAAAGCTTGCCTTATAACTCACCTTTAAACTCCCCCTCCCACCTTAAAGCTATGTACTGTATACTTTATACTTTATACTTTATTGTCGCCAAACAATTGATACTAGAATGTACAATCATCACAGCGATATTTGATTCCGTGCTTCCCACTCCCCGGATTACAAATCGATAGTAAATATTAAAAATTTAAATTATAAATCATAAATAGAAAATAGAAAAATGGAAAGTAAGGTAGTGCAAAAAAAACTGAGAGGCAGGTCGGATATTTGGAGGGTACGGCCCAGATCCGGGTCAGGATCTGTTCAGCAGTCTTATCACAGATGGAAAGAAGCTGTTCCTAAATCTGGCCGTACGAGTCTTCAAGCTCCTGAGCCTTCTCTCGGAGGGAAGAGGGACAAAAAGTGTGTTGGCTGGGTGGGTCATGTCCTTAATGACCCTGGCAGCACTGCTCCGACAGCATGTGGTGTAAAGGGAGTCCAAGGATGGAAGATTGGTTTGTGTGATGTGCTGCACTGTGTTCACGATCTTCTGCAGCTTCTTTTGATCTTGGACAGGACAACTTCCATACTCTAGAAGAATGCTTTCTACGGTGCATCTATAAAAATTAGTGAGGGTTTTAGGGGACAGGCCAAATTTCTTTAGTCTTCTCAGGAAGTAAAGGTGCTGGTGGCCTTCTTGGCAGTGGACTCTGCTTGGTTGGACCAAGTCAGGTCTTTTGTGATAACTTAAAGCTATCAGATCCTATCATATCGTATTTGACATTTTCACTCTAGGGAAAAAGGCTGACTTTCTACCCTCAACTCAAGAGGTTCTGCAGATGCTGGAAATCCAGAAGGACACACACAAAATACTGGAGGAACCCAGCAGGTCGAGCAGCGTCTATAGAAGTTAATAAACTGTCGACATTTTGGACCAAGATCCTTCATCAAGACTGGAAAGAAAGGGGAAGATGTCAGCATAAGGGGGGGGGTGTAAGGGAAGGAGGACAGGCTAGAAGGTGAGGGGATGATGTCAGAAGCTGGGGGGGGGTGATAGATGGAAAAGATAAAGGGCTGAAGAAGAAGGAATCTGATAGGAGAGGGGAGTGGACAATGAAAGAAAGGGGACAAGGAGAGTGGACATGAGGAGTCTTTGGGCAAGTGAGAAGAAGAGGTAAGAAGCTAAAGTGGGGAATTGAAGAAGGAAGAGAAGAGAGAAAAAAGTCTGAAAGTTGAAGAAATCAAGGTCAGATTGGAGGCTACCTGGATGGAACATGAGGTGTTGCTCCTCCATCCTCAGAGTGGCTCCACCGATGGGTGAGTCCTCTCAAGCCAGGGGAAAAAGTCCAGCTCCCACCTGGAGATTTTCCCTTGAGAGTAGAGAGTTGCAAGTTGGCCCCATGCTATGTGGAACCATTTATAATGGAGAAGCCTCCTATAGACTGAGCCCACCATCATCTATGGAGATTGGTCTCGTGCTCCATGTTTCAGTTCAAGCCCAGTTTTAGATGGCACTGGTGAGATAGACTGACGCTTTACTGGTGGCAAACAAATCTACTAACGGCTCTATTAATCTGGACAATGATCACTGCAGTCAATAGCCTGTAAACCTCCTTTTGGAGCTTTGCTTTTGAACTGCCTGCGTAGCCTGGCATTTTTCTTGTGTTCTGGGGGTTTGGTGAAATGGAGGCTCAAAGGTGCAGTACAGCAGTGTGGCAGCGCCATGGGTACAGGCCAAATCAAGGCAGCAGAGCCCAGGCCCCACAGCAAGGAACGAGCTGATGTTTGGCCATTGCTGGAGCGAACTTGTGGTCGAATTGAAACGGGCCCACGAGCGAGGAATGAGCCAATGCTTGGCCGATTCAAGTGCAGGGCCGGATTAAAAAGGGCACGGTGTCGGGGCCAGAGGTGAGGGACGGGCTGGAGTTTACTCACTGTTCTGTGAGCTTTACTCATCCCTGCACTGAACTGAGCCTATGCCCTGCAACTAACGAGCTCCTGCACTGAGTGCAATGATGAACTGGCTTCATGACTGTGGACTCACCTTTTGTGAACTTCAGTTCTGAGTGTTATTTGTTTGCTTTTTATTGTTTGCACAATTTGTTTTTTTTTTGGCACATTGGGTGTTTAACGGCATTCTTAATGGGTTCTATTGGGTTTCTTTGTTTTTGTGGCAGCCTGTAAAAAGATGAATCTCAACGGTGCATTTAGTATACATACTTAGATAATAAATGTACTTCCTACTTTGAACTTTGAAGCCAGTGATTTTTTCTCCCCCTTGCTCCAGTCACCCCTGCACCCTCCTCCCTGCTTGGCCAACTCTGTGCGGCATCTCCTGGCATCTCACTGGGTGTGAGGCAGGGTCCACTGGCTCGTAGATTGAGAGGGGTATGGCCCAGAGGAACATTCTTGGGTTCTGGCTCATGATCTTCTGGGCAAGTCGCTCATCTGGGACTTCCAGCAGCACAAATCTCCAGCACCTAGGGAGGCTGTCTTGTCACAACCATGGTCTCTGGTGCGAAGTGCGGATGCTTTTTGCGGGTGGCCGCTGAAAGGAATCAGCAATCACGCTCGTGAGTATGCATGCTACAGACAATTAGGGTTTCTTTGTGGTTATATTTAACTGCCTTCCTTTCATTTCAGTCTGGGAAAGTCTTGTCCAAACCACTGCGATGGCAATGCTCCCTGCTTACCTTAGTCCACACTCTGTGAAAGAAGATTATAGCAGGCTGATGTTGTGATTATTAATTTAGTATTAAGTTACTGCTTCTGAGCTGCAGTGTTGGCGTTAGATTTTCAGTCTGAGAGTTTTACTTAGCAACCCTGCTGGCCTAGTGTTTGTTATTTTTCTTTTGTTATGCCCTGTTCTTAAAGTCCAGTGAACTGCTCATCCCACTTCAGTGTCGCTCCCTCTGCTCTCGGGCCATCATTGCACACGGTGTCACCTGTAGTCAATAATCAGCTCTCTGGCTTTGCTGAGAGGTTGTTGTTGTGGCACCACTCAGCCAGATGTTCAATCTCCCGCCTATATGCTGATGCATCACCATCTTTGATTCGGCCCACAATAATGGCAAATCCTGTTGACCTGTTGTGACAGTACGCAGACTGGAGTAGATCCAAATCGCTCCTCAGACAGCAGCTGATATGTCACATCACCAACCTCTCAAAGCCCTTCATTGTCATGGTCCGGATCGGGGTACCCTTTAAATTTAGCTTGTTTATGTTACGATCCGGACCGTTGATTCCCTGTTTTCCCCATGTCCCTCGACTTTGGTGATTAGACGCAATTAACACTCAGCTGAACCGGTAGTTTATAGTCTCCGGCTTTCAGCCGTTTGGTGCGGGAGCGTCTGCAAAGTCATCCAAGGTACGGTGTGCTGATGTCATCTGGCCGGAGCAAGCCTAGTCTCTGCCAAAGCGAGTGCCGGTAATTCGCCTCTCCTCACCGGAGCAACCCAGTCCAGTTACCTTGCCAAAGTGAGCCTGCAAGGTTTCCTCACTGAGGTGGGTCCGTCAGTTAACCCACCGGAGGGAATCAAGAACCGCTGTCTACTGTTCTGGGCCGAGTCGAGAGCTTGCCACTACCTGGAGGCTCCAGGTCAAGTCCTGGCTCCTGCGGCATTCAAGCACCAAGTCTAGTCCTGGCCCTGGCGGCATTCAACCACCAAGCCTAGTCCTGGCCCTGGCGGCATTCAAGCACCAAGTCTAGTCCTGGCCCTGGCGGCATTCAAGCACCAAGTCTAGTTCTGGCCCTGGCGGCATTCAAGCACCAAGTCAAGTCCTGGCCCTGGCGTCATTCAAGCACCAAGTCTAGTCCTGGCCCTGGCGGCATTCAAGCACCAAGTCTAGTCCTGGCCCTGGCGGCATTCAAGCACCAAGTCTAGTCCTGGTCCTGGCGGCATACAAGCACCAAGTCAAGTCCTGGCCCTGGCGGCATTCAAGCACCAAGTCAAGTCCCGGCCCTGGCGGTCTGTGATTCCTGTCCTACCCCCTTGTCTGAATCCCTTCTCTGCCCCTCTCGCCTCTAGCCCTTGTCTGCAGCCCCCGCCTGCACTTTGGTCTAGTTCCATCGCCGGAGCTAGATGGGTACTGTCTGGTGTTCATTCCTGTTAGTCATGTCTTGTCTTGTCCTCGCCTCCGTGGGGTAAGCCTGGCCGTCTTGCCATTGCTCCGCAGGGGGTCATGTCTAGTCTTCACCTCCGTGGGGTAAGTCAGGCCGTCTTGCCGTTGCTCCGCGGGGGTCATGTCTAGTCTTGTCTTGTCCTCGCCTCTGTGGGGTAAGTCTGGCCATTTTGCCATTGCCCTGCAGAGAGTCATGTCTTGTCTCATCTTGTCCTCGCCTCCATGGGATAAGTCAGGCCGTCTTGCCGTTGCCCCGTGGGGGGTCATAAGTCCCGGCCCTATGTCCTGTACCCAAGGAGGGGTCCCGGTTGTCTGTTCTGTGTGTGAGTGTCGCCCCTATGTCCTGTACCCAAGGAGGAGTCCCGACTCTGTGTTCTGTGTATGTGTCCATAGTTCCATGTACCTGCTCTCCCGAGACCGAGGCTCTGATTTCCATGTTCCTCCTCTCCCTAGCCCATGTCCTGTCCACGCCTGGTTCTGGGTCCGAGCCCGAGGCAAGACCCAGGTATTGGGTCCTTGCCCAGTCTCAGGCTCGGAGTCCATACCCTAGCCTCTTCATGTCTCCCCTAGTTCTGGGAGCTGATTCTGAGTCCAAGCCCAGACCCTTGGTCCCAGCCTAGTCGTAGTCCTGAGTCCTTGTCCAGTTCGCTATTCCTGCTTCTGCTTTGCTCTCTTGGTATCGAACAATAAACTAAATCTAAGTAACCTCACAAGATGTGTCTTGCATTTGGGTCCACCCTTGCTCCCAAAGCCCCACCATTGTGACAGAATGCTCTCACCAAACATGGACCCAGCAGACGCAAACTGTTTTTCCAAACTCTTGTCAGCCTTTAAGTCAAGGTGTTGTTCTGTTTTGCCCACCGGCCAAAACCCCCCCACCCACCCAGGTCATCGATAATACAGGCAAATCTGTTGGTCGCCTGGAGGCTCCCATTGGGAGGAGGGTACTGTCATGGTCCGGATCGGGGTCACTTTAAATTTAGCTTGTTTATGTTACGAACCGGACCGTTGATTCCCTGTTTTCCTGTGTCTCTCAACTTTGGTAATTAGAGGCAATTAACACTCAGCTGAACCGGTAGTTTATAGTCTCCAGCTTTCAGCCATTTGGTGCGGGAGCGTTTGCAAAGTCATCCAAAGTACGGTGTGCCGATGTCATCTAGCCGGATAAGCCTAGTCTCTGCCGAAGCGAGTGCCGGCAATTCGCCTCTCCTCACCGGAGCAACCCAGTCCAGTTACCTCGCCGAAGTGAGCCTGCAAAGTTTCCTCACCGAAGTGGGTCCGTCAGTTAACCCGCCGAAGGGAATCAAGAATGGCTGTTTTCTGTTCCCGGGCCGAGTCGAGAGCTCGCCACTACCCGGAGGCTCCAAGTCGTGTCCTGGCCCTGGCGGCATTCAAGCACCAAGTCATGTCCTGGCCCTGGCAGCATTCAAGCACTAAGGCTAGTCCTGGCCCTAGCGGCATTCAAGCACCAAGTCAAGTCCTGGCCCTGGCGGCATTCAAGCACCAAGTCAAGTCCTGGCCCTGGCGGCATTCAAGCACCAAGTCTAGTCTTGGCCCTGGCAGCATTCTAGCACCAAGTCAAGTCCTGGCACTGGCGACATTCAAGCACCTAGTCAAGTCCTGGCCCTAGCGGCATTCTAGCACCAAGTCAAGTCCTGGCCCTGGTGGCATTCTAGCACCAAGTCAAGTCCTGGCACTGGCGGCATTCTAGGACCAAGTCAAGTCCTGTCCCTGGCGGCATTCAAGCACCAAGTCAAGTCCTGGCCCTGGCAGTATTCAAGCACCAAGTCAAGTCCTGGCCCTGGCGGCATTCAAGCACCAAGTCTGGTCCTGACCCTGGCGGCATTCAAGCACCTAGTCAAGTCCTGGCCCTGGCGGTCTGTGATTCCTGTCCTACCCCCTGTCTGAATCCATTCTCTGCCCCTCTTGCCTCTAGCCCTCATCTGCAGCCCCCACCTGCACTTCGGTCAAGTTCCATCGCTGGAGCTAGATGGGTACTCTCTGGTGTTCATTCATGTTAGTCGTGTCTTGTCTTGTCCTCACCTCTGTGGGGTAAGTCAAGCCGTCTTGCCGTTGCCCCGCGGGGGGTCATGAGTCCTGGCCCTGTGTCCTGTACCCAAGGAGGGGTCACAGCTCTCTGTTCTGCGTGTGAGTCCCGGCCCTATGTCCTGTACCCAAGGAGGGGTCCCGACTCTGTGGTCTGTGTATGTGTCCATGGTTCCATGTACCTGCTCTCCTGAGACCGAGACTCTGTTTTCCATGTTCCTCCTCTCCCTAGTCCATGTCATGTCCATGCCTGGTTCTGAGGTCCGAGCCCGAGGCAAGACCCAGGTGCTGGGTCCTTGCCCAGTCTCGGGCTCAGAGTCCATACCCTAGCCTCTTCATGTCTCCTCTAGTTCTGGGAGCTGATTCCTAGTCCAAGCCCAGACCCTTGGTCCCAGCCTAGTCGTAGTCCTGAGTCCTTATCCTGTTTGCAATTCCTGCTTCTGCTTTGCTCTCTTGGTATCGAACAATAAACTAAATCTAAGTAACCTCACAAGATGTGTCTTGCATTTGGGTCCACCCTTGCTCCCAAAGCCCCACCATTGTGACATTCATCACTGTGGATGTAAGTGCTACTGGACAATAGTCACTGAGGCAGGTTATCACATTCTTTTTGGGCACCAGTATAATTGAAAACTGCTTAAAGCAGATGTGTACCACAGACTACCAAAGTAAGGGGTTAAATATTATCAGTTAACACTCCAGCCAGTAGATTAGCCCAGGCCTTCTGTACTCAGCCAAGTACCTGTCTGGTCTAGTTGCTTTCCAGCGGTTCATGCTCCTGAAGGATGCTCTCATATCAGCCTTACAGACTGAAATCACAGGGTTGGTGGGGGCTGTGGAAGTTAATGAAGGTGTCTCTATGTCTTGTCAGTCAAAGCGAGCATAAAATTGTCACATACGGTGTGTTACTTGGTTTTACTTTGTAGGAGGTGATACCATTCAAGCCGTGTCATAGCTGTTGAGCATCCTTCTGTGATTCAAGCTTGGTCCAGAATTACCTATTCGCATGTGAGATTGGGCATGAGTCACCAGATCCGAAGGACGTTCTACGGGGACACAATTGAGACCATCCTGACTGGCCTGGTATGGGAACTGTACTTCCCTCAATCGCAGGACTCTGCAGAGAGTGGTGCAGACAGTCCAGCGCATCTGTAGTTGTGAACTTCCCACTATTCAGGACATTTACAAACACAGGAGTGTAAAAAGGGCCTGAAGGATCAGTGGGGTCCTGAGTCACCCCAACCACAAACTGTTCCAGCTGCTACCATCCGGGAAATGGTACTGCAGCATAAAAGCCAGGACCAACAGGCTCTGGGACAGCTTCTTCCACCAGGCCATCAGACTGATTAATTCACACTGATGCAATCGTATTTCTAAGCTATATTGACTGTTCTGTTGTGTATCTTACTGTATATACTATTTATTACAAATTACTATAATTTGCATATTGCACATTCAGACAGAGATGTAACGTAAAGATTTTTACTCCTCATGTATGTGAAGGATATAAGAAATAAAGTCAATTCAATTCAATTCAATTCATACATTTGATCTTGCCCAGTTTATACTCTACTTGCAGTTCTTTGTGCATATTTCCAACTGGTCTATATCCTGCTGAATCATAGAACATAGAATAGCACCGCACTGCACAGGCACTTTGGCCCACAAAGTTGTGCCGACCTATATATACCTAGTCCACAATCACTCTAACCCCTGCCTCCTACATGGCCCATAACCCTCAATTTTTCTTACATCCATGAACACAATACTCCAAGCGCAGACTGACCAGATTTTACAGAGCTGCAATGTTAGCTCGTGGTTCTTCAACTCAATCACTCTACTAATGAAAGTCAGCACACCAAATTCCTTGTCAACTTGCATGGCAACTTTAAGGGACCTATAGGTCTGGAACCCAAGATTCCTCCATTCCTCCTCACTGTTGTTAATTTTGTTCACCTTTATGTTTAATCTTCCAAAGTGAATCACTTCACACTTTTCTGCATTGAATTGCATCTGTTACTTCTTTGCTCAACTCTGCATCCCTTCAATATCTTGTTGTAAACCATGACAACCTTCTACACAATCCACAATACCCCTAATGTTTGTGTCATCTTCAAACTTACTAAACCACCTCTCCATGTCCTCATCCAAGTCACTTATAAAAAGCACTAAAAGCAGAAATCCAAGATCCATTCCCTTTGGAACACGACTAGTCATTGACCTCCAGACAAAGTACTCTCCATCTGTTACCACCCTCTGCCTTCTGCAAACAAGGGATTTCTAAATCCACACTGCCTGGTTTCATGGATCCCACGTATCATGGCTTTCTGGCTGAATCTACTACGGGGAATCTTTGCAAATGCCTTACTGAAATCCATATACACTGCAGCAACTGCTCTATCTTCCTCAATTTGTTTTGGCATCTTCTCAAAAAACTTCTGCTAATAAGTCGATGCCTGTCCACATGCCCCTAAGAACATTCACTAATAATTCCCTTACCACTGATATAAGGCTCACAAGCCTATAATTTCCTGGCTTTGGCTCTATCTAATCCACCACATCATTTACAAAATTGCAATAATCTCCTTTTATCTTTCTGCTTAAGAAATGCAAATAAGTATCTTCAAGAAGTTCCGAACCTGGACATTGTAAAGTCATTTACATGTGGAGGGAGGCGGAAGAGAAGGGGAGACAAAGGTGAAGGGTCAGGTATTAGAAGATATAATGCAATGCTACAAGAAATACTTAAGTATTTGTGATACTTTCATCGGTGTACAGGTCAAAACTTACAGAAAGCTGTAAATCACAGCTTGGTTCTTCAGGGAAAGGTGAATTTGGGGTCTTTGAAACTGACCGTGTGTTCACAGAACAATGTCATTTGCCAGTGAAGCATTGACCTCTCACTTGTCCAGAAGCCTATCACATTTTTGTTTTTAGTTCAAGAAAAGTTTTTAAACATTTTTTGCTTTCTTGAAAAAATGCAATCGAGTTAAATACTGACTTGTGGACCTTGTTATTAATCTTTGTTAAAGACAAAATGGCAGCCCAGTGATAGGCAAGTGCACTTTTTGATTCCTAACGTATGCCCAAAGCATAAGGAAAAAATAAATTCAATTAAGTAAATTCAATTTCAATCAGCTTGAGAGAGTACTGAGAAATTTTACAACAATATCTCTGGGACCTGAGAACCTGAGTTATTGGGGAAGATTGAACAGGTGTGGACCTTATTCCCTGGAGCGCAGGAGAATGAGGGGAGATCTCATAGAGGTATGCAGAATCATGAGGGGTATAGAAACAGTGAACAGGCATTTTTCTTTCAGGCCGGATGAGACTACAACTGAAGATCACGTGCTTAGGATGAAAGGTGAAATATTTAAGAGGGACCTGAGGGAAAACTTCTTCAGTCAGAGGGTTTGGCAAGTGTGACACGAGCTGCCAGTGTAAATAGTAGATTATAACATTTAAAAAGAAAGTTGGGTAAGTACATAGATGAGAACAGTTTGGAGGACTATGGTTTGGGTGCAGGAAGATGGGTACAGGCTGGCACTAACTTGGTTTGGCCTAACTGCCTGTTTCTATGCTGTGGTGCTCTATGTCTCTATTGCCACAATTACCAAAGCTGTATACTCCAGAAGCTTGAGTGTTTTCATATACACATTAAAACGTTTTAAATGAAAATGAAATACTTTAATTTCTTCTTCCCCTCTTCCATGCTGCTTGATCTGCTGAGCGTTTCATGCATTCTTTTTTTTTGTAATTTATTTTTTATTGAATTTCATCATTTCCATAAGACGTATTTCAGACACTGCACATATGTATCATATAATCATATTTGTCACAAATCTCCACATAATACTTATCTGAGGTATACACTTATAGAAAGGAGAGGAAAGAAAGAACAATCGAAAGAAGAAAACTATGTACAGAGTAGGGAGTGATCTTTTTTTTACAACATATTCATTGACTTGTGAGAATAAAATCAGACCTATGAGGCGTTATGTAGTTAAACCATTTTTTCCAGTATGAATAAAATTGTTCCAACTTATGATTAACAGATGCTGTTATCTTCTCCATTTTGTAAATGTCCATTGTAATTTCCATCCATACATTTAAAGTTGGCCTCTCTTGTGATAACCATTTCCTGGTAAGGCTCTTTTTACCAGATGAACACGAGTAGTTCTAGTTTAATTGACCAAAAACATGTTATATACGAAATGATCATTAGATGGCGGTGTAATCCACATAGTTTAACATTAAATATCAAAATTCTGCTACCATTCTATATATTCAAATACAAGGAAGCATTTATTTAGGTTTCGTAAATTAGTTCTAACAGGATTTAAACAAGCATGTGTCCAAATCGGTCTTTATTTTACATTGTTAGAAAGCGCGAGTCGGTTTTGCGTCTATTTGTGTATAATGTAAATGCTCCGATTTATTTTTCGAGTTGTAAGCCAGCATCGTGACTGTCTTCAGAAAGAAATTCGAAAGCGCTGTCCCAGCCAACTCTAAACCTGTGCCTGACTCAAAATAGTGAATATGGTCGACATACGTAAACCAGTCTCCCCAAACCTAGCCCGCAAAAGGAACTGCATTGTAGATAGCATATACATTAAAGAATTTTTCCTGACCTCATAAATGCATTACAGAATTCTAACACTGAACTTTCATTTGCATTTTTGTTTTTATTTTTCAATGGTAATTTCGGTAAAGGCAAAGGAGCGTTGATGGTGTTCGTAAAACGGAGGTTAGACGTTACAGAGCACATGAACCAGGAGTGAGCTGTTAAAGAAAGATCTCACCTTACTTGCACAAACATCACTTATAAACACTTTGACTATCAAAAACAAAGGTGCAGGTACGCCTTTTGCAACCTTTAAGCCCCGAAAATGAAAATCGTGTAACTCAGCTGTTCCAGAGGCTGCGTGTGCGTGTCCACCATCGATTAAATTGTCCTTTTGAATGAGTAATAGGTGTTCTACAATTTTAACTTCATTTTATTACCATGTAAACTGTAATATTATCCTGCAAAGAAGCCAGTTGTGAATTATAATTTTATATGCCGATACGTAATCTCTTGAGACTAAAAACTGTCGTGTTATGTCATTCAAAGCAATCGATTCCAATTCAAAACAAAATGTCTTGGCTTTAATGGAAGATCCGACGCCAAAAAAAAAATCAACTCCAGATTCTCCTGTTGTCAATTTATATTTAAAATGTTAACTGACAACCAGCGTGGCGGGGAATTAAGATCTGGTTTCCCGGAAAGGCAGTAATGCCAACGGCCCGCGGTGAAAGCTGCCTTTGTTATTAGACGTCGTGCTGTGGTGTTATTTACCAACAATCGCCTTACAACGACTTCATACTTTTGTATTTTAAGTCATACGTTGCTTCGTGTTTAAGAAACTTTGAGCATGGTGTTAAACGAGTTGAGCGAGTTGGGGTGTTACTGGTGGCTGGTTGCAGTATCCAATGGAACACATCCATCTAGTGCGTAATAGCGCAATTAAGAACTTAACCAAGACTTTGCTGTGTCCCAGCCACAGTCCGCCCGATTCCTGTAGCACACGCAGCTATGTCTACATAGATTACTCCCATCTCCTTCCCCCTCCCCCGCGCGCACACACACACACATACACACACACATACGCACATACAAACACAGAGGCATCGACCTCGGGGCTATGACAGCAATATTCGATCGCAAGGTACCCAGCATCCGGACGGACCAACAGGGTACTTTTCAGCACAGCATGCACCACCCGTCGCAGGAATCGCCGACTCTCCCCGAGTCCACGGCCACCGATACGGGTTACTACAGCTCAGGCGGCTCTCATCACGGCTACTGCTCGCCTTCGTCTTACGGCAAAGTTCTCAACCCCTACCAGTACCAGTACCACGGAGGAAACAGCTCGGCCGCCACTTACCCCGCCAAAGCCTACCACGACTACAGCTACCCCGGCCATTACCACCAGTACGGCGCGTACAGCAGGGCACCGCCAACGTGCAACCAGCCAGGTACGGAGCCATTTTTTTTTCACCGTTTCTTCGCTAATTTCTCTAGCACCTCTTGTTTGTTCAGCAGCCACAGAAACGCTCTCCGCACCCCGGATCCGTCTTCATCGATCCCTGTCTCCAACACCCCTTTTTCTCAGAAGTCTTCACTTGCTCGGCGGGAGCAGTGAGCGATTTGTAAATTCGATTCCCCGTGGAATTTTCACAGGAGAACGCCAGCCGCTGACCTATCGAAAGTCGCGGCAGTTAAAAATATAGAGAGACGATGTGAGCAGTTCATGGCACCAGCATAAATAAATAGTACTTTCCTACGTCCACTCTGGCTTGTTCGTCTTCAGCGAAGTGAAAGTGTCGCTGTTTTTTTAATCAAAAGGAGCAGATCACTTTTGTTTTTTTCCGGCGGTAAATCCATGCAGGGAGACATCAGCTTGTTTTTATATATATATAAAGTAGGACCAGTACAGGAAAACAGAATTGTTACATGTGAATGGGATGTAAATTCTGATATAGTCGTTTAATCGACGGTAAGATAACGACCCGCATTCGTTGTGAATGCCCGGAGTGCCGGGCAAAGCATCTTTTCTGTTTTCCGAAGCATTTTATGCCCCAATCCCCGCCACAGTTTATTCTGACGTTGTGTTGGTGAGCGCGTTTCGTTCAGATTTTACAAAGCTAAAGTGTGGATTTTCGATTTCAGATAAAGAGCTTGCCGAGCCCGAGGTCCGGATGGTCAACGGAAAACCGAAAAAGGTTCGAAAGCCCCGCACCATCTACTCCAGTTTCCAGCTGGCAGCTCTGCAGCGGCGCTTCCAAAAAACCCAATATCTGGCGTTGCCTGAGAGAGCCGAGCTGGCGGCGTCACTGGGGCTCACTCAGACCCAGGTAAGGCCATCGATCCCAGCAGCAAACACGCCAGGGGCTGGGATTCCAGTATTTCGCCCAACGAGTGTGCAATGCCGCTCAGTGCCACATTGGCGACGCACTCCAATAGAATCGGCGGCATTTCTGAGCGGCTTCACCAGTTGGTGAGCGTTGTATCTAGGAGAATGTAGGAATCCTAGATTAAACGAGGGTCTAATCCCGGCAGTGGCAAACATAAATCTGCGGAAGGCATACTCAAAATCTTTAGCTGTTCCGGCATGGCTTCGTTCTCCCTGACTAATGCCGCCGACGTACACATAAATCCGAGTGTTTACATGTATGGGCTACAGTTGACGCGATTCAACTTCTTATTTCAGCAGTGTTCTTATTTCTCTCTCTCTCTCTCTCTCTCTCTCTCTCTCTCTCTCTCTCTCTCTATCTATCTATCTCTCCCCCCCGCCCTCCCTTTCTCTCTATCTATCTCTCCGTCTCCTCTCTCTCTCCTTCTCTCTCTCTCTCCTCTCTCTCTCTCTCTCCCTCCCTCCCTCTCTCTCACTCTCCCTCTCTCTTACTGCGTGCGTTCTAGTGGCGAGGGTGTGATAATTCTGTACTGTACTTCCAGCTCGACCGACGATTAAAAACTTGTTCAAATTAAATATAACTCTTACTTATTAAACTCCTAAACTCACCATAAGTGACTTGGAAATTATATTGTTGATTTTGAAAGGGGTGTTGCATTTTTTTAAAAAAATGTTGAAGTTTCCTCGCGAAGCATTTTCAAAATACCAAAGCTGCTTGTGATATAGAGAAGGATAATAGAAATATCGAGAGGGTGCGGAATACTTTATTTGGGTTATTTTTCAATTTAATTTCTGCCGTTGATCTGCCTCCATCCTTGCATTTTTTAAACTATTATTTATAGTAAAATCGCCGCCACGAATTCGGTTCGAGTGCGCAAAGCTCGCTAGACTAGTTGGACCTTGAATAAAACAACTGCAATTCCGGGAGTACGAGGTGAAGAGCAGATGAAACTAGCGTGACGTACGTCAAAAGAAACAAGCGAGCAATAAAATAGGTGGGGTGGGGAGAGGCAGCTTCTGGTGTTTGCATGCTGCATTAGAAAAAATGGTCATTTTTCTTGCAATAAACTCCCTAAGCAGATATTTGTTTACAATGTAAACTAACTACTAAAGGAATCGATGCGAAAATTTACCAATAGAGTTGAATTTCTCTGGCAGCCTTTCGGCGGTAATATACGCCCGTCGCTTTGCTTGATTTATCGCTGCTTTGTGATCAATTAATTAGTTGATTTAATTTGCTTTAACAGGTTAAAATATGGTTCCAGAACCGAAGATCAAAAATCAAGAAGATCATAAAAAACGGGGAGATCCCTCCAGAGCACAGCCCTAGTTCCAGTGACCCCATGGCCTGCAACTCTCCTCAGTCCCCTGCTGTCTGGGAGAGCCACAGCTCCTCGAGAGTTGCTCACGCTCATCAACCTCCCAGCCACAACCCATCCCCCGCGGGCTACCTGGAAAACACCTCCTCCTGGTATTCAAATCCCAATGCTATTCATTCCCACCTGCAGTCTGCAAGCTCACTACATCATCCACTAGCTTTGGGATCTGGGACAATTTATTAATCTGAAGCACATTCCAAAAAGGATTGATCACGGCCGACAGGCGGTGGAGGTATACAAAGAACTGTGTATTTGTTCAGTGGGAATCCTGAGATGTCAAACTCTGCACCTGAGCAACATTTCTGACACTGTCCACTTGTTGGGTGCATTTCTGTTCTCTACATTTCAAAGAGGAGAACTGGTTACTTTCCCAGCGGACTTCATGGCCAATATGGACACTGTCAAAGGTGCCTTTCACTAGTAGGCTTTGACCCCCCCCCCCCAACATTACTGGAGTTTCAGTAGCATCTATTCTGTACATATGTGTAGATAGTTGGATTAAACTGTATATTCTGTTTAAATAAAATTATTGACTCTTCGGACAACGGCACTGTTGGAAGCTTATTTCATACCAATCATGTGGTCAGGTTATTATGTAATTAACAAATGCTTAAATGTAATTTAACAGTGTTCAGAAATGGTGGCTATGGAGGTACTAAAGGACTAACCAACGTGTTTACTGGGAAACTAAAATGTATCTGTTACGTTTATTTTGCAAATAAACTATTACGTCTCAAGCCATAATATTAATTGAGAAAGTACTCTCCTGGAGTTGCAAAAGGAGATCGCAGCAATCGGAGCAAACAGAGAAAAAGATTTAAATGAATGAATCTAATTCTAAGGAGTGTTTCAATGCTTTCCGTTCCTGTTTTTACAGAAGCATGCGCTCTATCTTTTGGAGATAATTAACCCTTATTTGAAAAGAAACATTTAACTTTTGTTGCTTTATCTTGTCTAATAGTTATGCAATCATGATTAAATTGGGTCCCGATTCAAATTTCTGACCCCGGCGCTGCATTCTCCTACAAAAGAATCAGAGGGAATATAAAAAAAAGAATAAATTATTCCTACGGAAACCCAAACATAAACAAATAGAACACGGGTGTAATTTAAATAAGAAAATTCAATTAAAATACGCCGGCCTCGTCACAGTCTTCATTCCTAAATAACCATGCCGATTTACGTGCCTAAAATTATGTTCAAGATATGTCCGGAGCTTTGAAAGACTATTATTGCATGGCCGAGTATTCAGTCAGATATCCTAGAGATACAGAACCAATGTAGGATGTTGAGTAGTCATGAAGCATATTTTGTACGAGTGTGGCACTTCTTAATTACACTTCGTGTTCGTCAAAAGGCAGACAAATATTTCTATCGCAATTCTCAAATAGCGAAGGGGCAATACCTCAAATACTAAGTAGTTGTTGGGTTATTGTCCTTTATAATAACGATAAAATATGCTTTATCCCACTCAGCAAGTTGATACAGTTGTACCGAACTAGCGCGTTTTGAGATTAATTAATTACATTTCTCTATAACCAATGTCTACAGCAGGTTGATCTTAAACTCCCATAAGATTGAACGAGTGTAACTTTTAAACGATTCGTATAAAAAGGATTACAGCAAGTATGCTTGTTAAGAGATACAATCACCCAAGTTAAGATAGCCAAACTTTCGAATCCAATTCTGGTGTTCTTTGCATCAATCATTTTGAAATGGATTTTGAACTTAACCGAGTAAATGTGGCTTTTATTCTTAGTCCGTGTAATCATCTTTTAAAAAAACCTGACGGTATTAGCTGGTTGTATAATGTGAGTTAATTCCATTTTATGTAACGACCCACCAGCAGATCCAACGATGACATGGGAACGACGATAATTGGCTTAACTCACAAATGCATTGGAACTTTATGTCAGAAGATTGATGGCCAGAGTTTTTATTATGCACCGGGCCGATAAATAACGAAGTCCGATCAGCTGTGTTGCACAAGAGAATATTGGTGCCAAAGTAGAGCGAGCATTATAAAGCTGTAAATACTCTGGCAACACACATAAAGGTTGCTGGTGAACGCAGCAGTCCAGGCAGCATCTCTAGGAAGAGGTGAAGTCGACGTTTCAGGTCGACTGCACCTCTTCCTAGAGATGCTGGCTGGCCTGCTGCGTTCACCAGCAACTTTTATGTGTGTTGCTTGAATTTCCAGCATCTGCAGAATTCCTGTTGTTTGCTGTAAATACTCTGTTGGTTTTGTAATTTGTCCATTTCTGCTCCGTCTTGGCGGAAGCGAGAGGACTGGCTGGTGGTGAGGCGTACTTAGTGAGCCGTTTATAATATTGAGAGACATATAGTGAATCCTCAGTCGACGAAGAGAAGGTATTGAATGAGATGGCATATTAACAGTTCTAACCTTGCCTATGGAGGTGGATGGGAAATATTAGTGTCTACAGTGTGACCTGCACCTATTGTATAAATTAATTTCAAAAGGAAATAGTGTAGTATGAAGCCCACCTGAACATGTATTTATGGGAATTATTTTAATTGGGAGATGTTTTAACACAATCATAAGAATCTAACCGATGTTATATTATCACGAAGAACATCCATTTTCATTAACTGTTCAAGCACATCGACATGTCAGTAAAACTATGTTAAATTGAGGATGTCAAATCAGGTTGTAAACGTGGATATAGACATAGCACAGCATAGTACAGGCCCTTCGGCCCGTGATGTGCCGACTCTTAAACGTCCTCCAAAATCAATTGAACCCCTCCCGCCCACATAGCCCTCCATTTTTCTTTCATCCATGTGCCTATCTAAGAGTCTCTTAAATGTCCCTAAAGTATCCAAATCCACCACCCACCACTCCTGGCAGCGCACCTACGTGTAAGAAACAACTGCCTCTGTCGGAATCTGCTATTCTGCGAGGCGATCAAGGATACATTTGAAAAGCAACCTTCTTGCCTTGAGGCAGTAAAGTATTTTAGGTGGGGCGGGCTCTTGCCGCTGGTATTGGGTTATGTTCGCTTTTCTGGTAGCTAAGCTCTCCCGGAGACTGGCTTGCAGACTTCCCGCAGACTTTCTTTCTCTTTGTGTAGCCCACAATTAGCAGCTTTGAGTGGCAGAGAGGAGCCGAGAGGGCGGCAGTTAAGATCACAGAGAGCCGCATTCTTGTGGGGGCAGACCGGCTCCAGTACAGCGCTGCTCGCGGCCACAGCCTGACTCAACCAACACACGTTTGATTCTTTAGAAAAGTAATCTAAAAATAATACATTTAACCATTTTTCCGGCGCGGATCCTTAAATACATACAGTCCTATGTGCACATACAGGCGCACATGCAAAGAGAAACATACGTATCTGCCTGCGGGCAGCGTGAACACATGTCTATTGGAGATGAGTCCACAGGTACTCAAGTCCGGCACCTGTGCATGCGAGAGAAACGCATGGGAAAATGACCACGATTGCTGCCCTTCGACAAGGACCTACAGGACAGCACAGGCTGCGCAAAATAAACTTACAATATACAAGAATGTTTCTCACTTATTAGCCATTTAAAACTAACAATTTATTCATCTTATATTTTTAATGAGTTGATTTCT
Organism: Mobula birostris; assembly: GCF_030028105.1. NCBI lineage: Eukaryota > Metazoa > Chordata > Chondrichthyes > Myliobatiformes > Myliobatidae > Mobula > Mobula birostris. The sequence continues at coordinate 147,317,796 of NC_092372.1, read as the reverse complement.
CCTGAAAGGAATTACCTTCATCAAAAACAGACTGACTGCTCTTGTTCTTTTTAATTAGAGCGGGTAAGCACGACATGGCTTCAGGGAGCTTTCATTTTCTGTCGATGGATTTTTTTAATGGTAAAGTATCTAGGCAAACAAAATGGAAATATGCGATGAAGAAACAAGAGCGTGCAGACGTTGGCGTCTTTGGTTCGCAGCTTATTAACCCTGACTGTTGCGGCCTTCTACAGTTACTAGGTTTGGGATCGCATTAACTCGTGTTTTACTACTATATTACAGGCGAGGGAAAATGAATAACATACAGTCTGTTGACGTTATTCTATCCCTCCAGCAATCGAAGCATTAAAAGCTGTCAAATCACAACCCATTTTAATTGTTAAACTGCATGTCCAACTACAAGCTTGGCTTGCTGTAATTTGATACGGCATACAACAGCAATGTTTAAAGTCTGTGAATGCGACTGTAAGGTTTAAGTATCTAAGAAATACGGCACTTGGCACATTTTACTGCAGGAAATACAGCCTCGGCTAATTACTCTCATCGTGTATTATGCAACCACAATCAAGTTTACTGTCACTACGTCAAGTTTAGTATCTGAATTGTTTATGGGGAGCGTCCTTTTGTGTGGGTCGTTTTCCAGCATACTCTGCATGGATAGACAGAAATTCGTGGAAATGTTAAAGCTTCACCCACAACCGTTTTCTGAAACCAAACTTCTCCTCAAACCTGCACCCTATAATCATCCGTGCATTTTAACTTAAATAAGAGTTACAGTTGAACGTGTGTTCGCATTTGAAATAAATAGATTTCCCGGCACGCATCCAAATAGATCTTAACAGGGAGTAAATGCATAAAGGACTTGGCATAGGAGTGGTGTGCGTCGGGGCGGGAAGAGGGAGTGGGGATTAATTTATTAAAATCTTCACACAAGATGCGAAGAACAATCGGATTATGAATGGAAGGGAAATGTCTCGTTGGTTTCTTGTTCTCACCGTTTCTGTTTTCATTGGCATTCTGTGCTGATTTCTCCCTTAATCGTGTGTTGATGCTCACAAATGTTTAATTCGCTGGTACTAAAGCGAATATTGGTTTTAGGATACATAACAACGTGAATTATTTAGGTGACAATGTTTCTGAAAATGCTGAGGAATGTATCATAGATGTAGAGATTTTTTTCCTTCGACGGAATCATGGATAAATGTAGTATAATTTTACCAAATCATTGTGGTTACGTATGGGAGATGCATTCTGTCTGGAAGTCAAGTTGGGCGATAAAATTCCAAATTTGCAAAATCTCCAAATTTGGAAAGGTCCTGACACTAGACCAGTTCCCAAATAACAACGTGCTCCCCATGCTCAGTGTTCATCAAACAAAGATTCGATGTTGGAAATTATTTTATTGTAATAAGTAGTGCCCAATCTTTTCTTAAGACACGTGAAGGATGCCGCGCGGGAACATTACCTTTCAAACCCGATCTACCAGGCCAAGGACTTGAGCGGACCGCTACCGAGCCTATGAAAAGACTGCAGGATGTATCGTATGCAATTTAAAATTCACTTTACCAATTGTCTATCGAATCAGGGAACTGGCTGCTTATGTTTCAACGTCTCACATGCGAACAACATCAAGAAAGCGATGCATTTTGTTGCAAATTTGCAAATATTCATTGAAACCTACGTTTGTTTAAAGGGACACTCTGATTAGTGACACTACACTCTAACATGGTAACGCACACGTTCTCTCATGAACCGTGGTTTGCATTTGTCCTTAGCATTCACATTTGTTTCTTTCCACTTTTCGACTGCAATTTCGCCCGCTGAGAACAGGTTCGATTAACGATGTGCGTTTTCCACTCAACAGCCATCTGTTCTGTGCAAATAACGGAGAAAACAGCCGGAGTGGACAGTTGCAGCGCTGTAATAACTCGTAGTAATTATCCCTCAGTCTGGATTAAGATGTTATTATCATAATCTGGACATTTACAATTGCCTATAATTTGCAAAGATGCGCCTCTGCTTGATTACAGTAGTTTTTATAAACCCAGTCATCCCCAAAATACTGACAGTAATAATAGCTAATTTTGCTGGCAATATAAGAAGTAGCGGAGTGTGCAAACAATTTCACACCTGGGTATGCGCCAGTCAATCGGTAGAGCCAACGCTTCTGCCCGGTTATACAGCACAAAGGTTTGACCCGTCGCAAAAACACTTGGTTCACAATGTTCTTTGATGGAAGGTTGGAAGGATATGTACTTGGAACAGGCATGCACCGGCAGGTGTGAAACTCGCTCAGTTTGTATAGTTATGTATAGTTATATATTAAGAAATTTCATGATATCTTCTTGATGAAGGTAGGCGAGTTTATGCCTGAGGACAAGGGAAAGGAAAAGTATTTGCGGTTTTGTGAATAATTCGGGACTTCCTGTTTGACGTTGATCACTTGTGGATGGATATTTCCTCCGGACAATAAGACTAAGAGTGGTCGGATGCTCGGATAGAGTAAGTTGAATGACCTTGCGAGGGATGGACTCAATACACAATGTTTAGTAGATTATATATCTGGCCATGTTCTGTCGTGTTGCGGCATCTTGTATTGAACATATTGCTCCAAGACAACCTGGGGAAGACAATCATCGGGAGAGCAGTCTGTCTGTCTGTCTGCCTGTCTGTCTGCTTGCCTGTTTGCCTGTTTGTCTTGCCTGTTTGTCTGCCATCTATCTACAGTAGCTATCTATCTATCTACCTACCTACGTAGCTATTTACCTATCTACCTACCTACCTATGCTTGTCTAATTGTGCAATACTCATATAATTTTAAAGCAGTGCGAAAATGACACATGCAGCTGACAACAGTACTGAGATATTACAAATCCGGGCAATATAGATGAACAGAGTGTTCTCTAAAGGTCTGACTGGTGATCTTGTTAACTACTCATGATCTCGAAAAAATGTATTAAATATATTTATTTTGTGGTAAAATACAGTTGCTATCATTATCATAGGGAATCTTTTCGACTATGCACATGGCATGAAAGTTCTTCCCTAACGTTTCCAAGTAATACTTAGTTTTTCTTTTGTGAAATAGTGTTGTGCTTTATGGTGTCAGACAACTATCAGGCCGTAGTGACGTTGGTAGGAAAATCTTGCTTCGGAGGAGCCGAAGCAGGAGAATTAAACGTGGCTTTGTGTTTTGATTAACTTTTCCCTAGGCAGTTCACTTCGTTGGCTTAAATTATGTGGCGTGTTCACTTTCAGAGAAAGCTATGTATTTTAGTGCCGTTTTATTCGTGTCTGAGAGGGTTGGAGGGTAGTAGAGAGAGATATAGAGAGAATACATTTCCTATTTTACTCTTCAGCGCTGCATTTATGATCTCAGCCCAGTTCACATGCGGGATGTCAGAAGGTATTTCACATTTGCTTCGCCTGCCGTTTCCATTGCTCCACATCAGGAGTCGGTTCGGGGGTCAAGCGGAAATGCAACTTCAGCCCGGAAAAAAAATGGTAAAATTAACTCGAGATTCTGGTGTGCGTCTTTTTATATATAAACAGACACGGTGGGGGGAATGGGATGTAGATAGTTATGGGCTCGCTCTCTACAGGCCCCCAAACACACACAAAAAAAACAAGCAACTCTTCGGAGGGGGCGGGCGTGATTGGGAACGCACTGAGAATCTGCAACTATACATGATATTAAACTTTATCTCATTAGAGGAGGGCTGGGCCTGTCCTGTTTGTACTTTGTAATTTTTCATTGCAACTTTCAGTTCCAACCAAAATGCTTCCAAGGGAACGAGGAACACTAATGTTGGAAAATGTGTGCGGTTCTCACCGTTCCAGAGAAGTACACTTAACGTTTGGATCCAGAAATTCTCTGCATGTTGTCCTTTCATTCTGAATCGAGCTCACTCACTTTGGGAGTTCAACACTGAGCGGGGCAAATGTGACTTATAGTAATACGCTTCCTTTTTTTAGCTAGAGGAACCGAAGCAGCTACACTAACGAAGGGAGTAAAACGTCCCCCGCACATTTGCTCTTCATTGCCTCGTAAAACAAGCGCTAATTTCCCACTAATGTGGCATTCATATGCCATCGACACGGGCTTGAAATCTTAACTGCAGAGCTCACTTAACGTTTAAAACTTCTAATCGAGAGTCCGAAATACGAGAGGGATATCAACTCACTTTATTTATTTTACTTTGAATGAAGTCTAAAAATTAATTTTAATTTGGAAGCAATTGTAGCCAAACACACAATGAATATTCACAAATGTCATTGGCTGATCTTCCTAATGAAAATATATTGTATAACATTAGTGGTGTTGATTTACATTTAATTTATGACAATCTTCACCTTTTTATAAATACATAGTTAATTTACAATGTAAAGATGGATCTCGGTTGCATATAGATTAGAATATAATCTATAGCGTATTTATTTCTCATTGTATGTTTCATTAGATGAATTATCTCATTTTGACCGCACACCTGTCATATTAAGGTGCTCCAGATTTCCCCTATCTCATTTCTAAAGACACCGTTAAAATATTAGCCTACGGGATAATATTTGATACGAGACAGTGACGAATACAGGGGGCGTTGCATCGCTTAGAAGAACTATATTTATGCAGCGAACACAGCGACAGATAAACAGCACGGATGAGGATTTGATGGCCGTTCATTCCGTCTGTTCAGCAACTTGATCGTGGATTCCAAATGGAAATACCACCAAAAGTCTTGGACGTGAAATTGGAAAGTTATAATCATGCTTGTTCAGTAAACGCACAGGTGTACACTGTATGCATTCCCCCGATGTGTTAGAATGTCAAAGTGAAAAACCAAAATCACACCCATTCAGACTCGATACACTCACCCAATAAACTACGTACATCATAGACTGGAAAATACAATGTCTTGAAATCGCGACTTTAATAGAAAATTTGCCCAGAAATGTATGAAATGTGTTTTGTATTTAACTTGTGCCAGTAGAATTGTGGACTAACCTTACTTATTTTAGTATTTTTTCATCCTACCGATCAATCAAATTCTGTCCGAATAATTCCACAAATTTCATCCACTTCTTAAATAGTTGTGCAATTAAAATATGCGTTAAGATCATTAAAAAGACTGGCATATGGTTTACTTGAATTATACAAATGTACCAATGTGCAGGTTTTCTCGGAATTACATGCAAAATGTTTCTCCAGAACCATTATTTGAAGTTCATTTTCTTTTGCAGACGTCTGCTCCCTTTTTTGCTAGGTCTAAAAGCCTCTTTAACTGGTTTCTGAATAACAGAACGTTCTATTCTTTCTCTTTTGTTTAATTCTTCTTCTTCCTGAATTTAAATAACGATACCTCTTTAGTATTAAAAGTGGAAGAAAATTACATGTAATTACCTTTGACTGTAAAAACGCTGTAATCAGCGGGCTACATCAAAAATTACCCTAATTATAGTCGCTTTTATGATGGTCTAAACCTTTCTCGCGAATAATACGGTAAATTGTAGCAAGTATCAGCTTTAAATTGGACGGGGCTGCAGCTGGAGGTTTTTGTTTAGTATTGATCGTGTTGGATTTTTACATTAGATTTTCTCAGTTCGTGAAAAGCAGTCAATATTGCCAGTGGAGTGGCGAGTCCATTAGATGAGATCAGAACCGTGGCTGATAATAGGACTCTGTAATTTACTTCCTTGGTTGCTCACAAGAACCAAACAACTATATATCAGTAAGTAATAATGGTTCTGTACATACTGTCAGTTATTGTCATTTTGGAATTTTGGACATGTCTTTTCTTTGTCAATTGAGATCAATGGCCAAATTTCAAAGGCTTTCATTTGATGCTTATAGCTCCTTGGTTACATAGCTCTGAACACTGCGTGATCTTTAAAAAAACACACATTTGGTTGTTCTAACACAGTTAAAACATTCACGTGTGAATTGCAGTTTATCCTAAAGACAACTGGAATGTCTACAAAGAGTGCGCGTGGTTTCAGATTGTGTAGCTGTTTGTATTCCCTCAGTGTGGTCTTTGTTGCAGAATAAGTTACAGAGGATGTCATGATACTGCTTTAGAATTTAATAAGTTGGCTTAAAGCAACGAGATTGAAATGTTAATGGCGTTTATAGTTTGTTATGGTATATCTTTTACTGGTATGTGGGTATGATGTTCTGACATTTTCATCCTGCAGTGCCTCTCTGAATGCAATTTGAAACCAAACATCACGTTTTCCCTTTCAAAACGGTACAGGTTTTACTATGCGGGAATTATTGTCAATGGCCTCTGTATCCTTGAAGTGAAATTCTTTATTTGTACTTTTTAATGAAGTTAACCACAAGACACATTGACTTTTTTATGATTTATTACTCAATATGAAAAGAAACATAACCCATATAAACTATGTACAACTAAAATTAAACAATATATACATACAACGTGTATTTTATCTGCTTCCAGTGCGTATTAGCATCACCAACCCACGCTGTTTTAAAATCAGCATAAAATCTTCCATATTGCATTCGTATTTTTGTGATCGTCAGATCTTATGGACTGTCTGGAGACAGTGGCGGACTTTTTGTAATGTCTACAGTCACCGACCATCCCTCCATTTTGCCCAGTGCCAGTCCGATTTAACGTGGCTTTTAGCGACTGTAATCGTTGCTAGATCTTCCATTCAACATGGTGACTGGACATCTGGGCAGTGTCTAACGACGGGTTCCCTTTAACCCCATTGAATTCACTCCATTGAAAGATTTTGGTTTCAGGATGCTACATCATCTGTCTTTGCATGTTGTCTTGGTGGCCCGTGGAGTACCAGGGAGAATAGCCAGCCATATAACTGTTAGAGGCCATATTGACACCTTTGGCCGAAGCTGAGATGTCCCACACTGGCGGGATGGTTGGGGAACGAGGGGAAAGACCAGCCGATCCGGACACAGAATCATTCTCCAGGGGATTTCCGCCCTGTTTCATCAGTTTCTTAAATTTTGAGCGTTTATTCTGGAACCATATTTTTACCTATAATAAATAACGTATGAGTGTTAAGCGGTGTTCAGTATCTTTTTTAAAGAGTTAGCAAATGGTCAACAACTCTGATACTGGCATTTTAATATAATATAATACTTAGTAGAAATATAATCAGAAACGATATTGTGAGAAAGAATGAACAAAGCAAATAACTGCACAAAAGCAGATGGCCGGGTTTTTAAACAAAAAGTTCTGCATATTTCTTCCTTGTGTTTCAGCGCTGCTTTGTCGTTTATGTATCATTGTGAGTGGATTATTGCGCCATGGCAATTAAATGGCAAATGAAACGCTTCCTATTTTTCACCGATAGCCAACAGAAGGATCTACACTATTCTGTGATACGGCAATAATTTATAAATTGAGAAGTAAACATCCTGCAATCTTTTTAATAATCTCTTACATGTATTGTATCCTCAGTGTGTATGCGTTAGCAAATCTACCTCATGTCTCGTAATACTGAAAGTAGCATTCTGATGCTCGGGCAACATTGTATGTAACATATACGTCGACACTTTTTGAGCTTATTGTTTATTTAAACATATTTGAGGCACAGATTGTGCGCATATACAGTATGCACCACGTTCTTTCGAAAGGATAAAGCTCAGTCTGCCTCGTATTTCAATGTTCAACACAAGGAGTGAGATTTTAAAAGGCCGAATAAGAAACGCCTTGTGTTTTCAACTCAAGGGCCGCCTGAATCCGAGATGTGGTTAGCATTATGATCATGATTACCGATTTAAACAATATTTCGTTGTAGGATTATGCTGTAGAAGTAATATATTTAAAAAGGATCTTAAAAAACTGTGGTTCCATTCTAGGAAGGTAAACAATGCGGATTTTTATAAAATTCCAGCAATGTTGCTGAGAATGACTACATGTCTACAGTTCCGACTTGCACCATACAATATTTGCTGTTTCATAATTACAGCTACTTGTGACTATACAGTATATGTCATTGAATACGCAGATTTTAAGCCTTTCCTCTTCATTCTTCTAAAGCTAATCATAAATGCTCTTTTACATCATAACTGCTTCTTATCCCATCTCTTTCCATCTCACTATCCCCATCCCCCATTCTCACACCATCGCCACCGACATTCCCCATAAGAAGCTGAGGTGACGTAGAAATTGTTTCGTGTCTAACAGGCGGCTGAAAACAGACAGGCATAATCAAAAATGCAGTATGAACACGACTGGTAAGCTTTATGTTTAAATACGGAGTGGGCTTAATCATTCATGAATAAAAATCTACATTGCTTTCAAATCTGACGTACCTTAGATTTATTACACTGCGCTTTGGTAAATGTATTGAAACATGGCAGCCATCGGAAAAGTATTTACTTAGATCCGGTGAATTTGATATCATTGGATATCGACCCACTTTTGTGAAATTAGGTTTACTTGAAAATTATTAGAAAGACTGGAATCGTAAAAAATTAATCGGGTTTTTTTTTTTGCAAATTAAAATCAAATTAGCTGATTTGGCAAAACGCTGCGCTCATGTATCTTTAGAATTCCGCTACGCTTAAGTTAGCTACTACATCATTCTAATTTCTTTAGCTTGATCTTTAAACAGGCATTTTTAGAAAACAATTAAAATGAACGAGAAAATTGTTAATTGACACATTTAAACTGAGTGCAACATAAATTTTTAATTGATTCCCAGTAAACAATAATTGGTAAAAGTAAAACCGTGTCTGTAACTACGAGCCAAGAGTCACTCAAGTACTGAATTAACTCAAAATTCGATGCATATTTTAGTCTCCAACTATTATCTATCATATTATTGTCAGCATTCAAAATACCTCCCAACACTCACTGTAAATTAATCAAGTGAGCTCATGTTTAAGAAAATTATATTCCAAAGGTCTATGCCAGAAAAATTATCCAAATATTGTTTATCCGGGGATTCAAACTCTTGTAAGGAATTTTACCAACTTGTCTAGCTCAAACTTATTTCTTAGATGGCATTATCCTAACCAAACATACAGCTCTAAGTAGGTGTTGACACTTCCTTCACCTGCGTTTTTAAAGAAAACTCAATCGAATTCAGATCGGGAAAGAATTGCAATCGGCTCCTGTCAAATCGTGCAGTAACACCCGCTTTCATATTTAATAGTTTATTTTCATCTCTGACTCCTCCTGATGGAACAGGACATCTAATTTTGTATCAAGAATATCTTCTGAACTAAATGATAGATAGTTCTGAAGATAGATCTGGCTTATAGGAACGAGGGAAAAGTAATATGTTAATTTTATGTGTACTGTTATTTAAGTGCACGTGGGCAGCACATGTGGTCCACTCGAGGTGAACAAACTTCTTCCATTGCGGCTATGTATAAAACACCAAATTCATAGGCAACAAATTTCTTGTAGCTCTCCGCTAGTACAGTACAGCCAATTATTCTTTCTGAACAAACATAATGTAAAACGGGAGTTGCACTTCAAAGGGCAAAAATTCTTGGGAACGTCGCTTAAATCAAGTTACATCTAATTGCCTTACCTCAAAAGTATCCCGATAAAACGGTAAAATAAAGTGTTGTGATTTGGTTAATCAGATATTCACTACAGGACGAGAGGCACGTGAGCTCTTAAAGCTGCAGTTACCATTTTGTTCTTTGGAACGATTGTTTTGATGTAAACTGAAACTATGCAGAGAGATAATTATCTGAAACTGAAAAGGCGACGCTTAATGCAACTCGGACAATGTGATAGGAACTGAGTAGGTTAGCGTTTCTGTGCCATTACATGCAACGTACTGGTAAGACACCGCCTGCATCGTTAATGAATACTCATTAATGGGTTCTTTGAAATTGGACCTTCATAGCATCTAAACATAACTTAAAAATTTAAAAAAGGGTTGGAGTAAAATCAGATCCAATGTTTTTTTTTCGTGAGTACTATACCTGCGTCTGCGTGAGTCCCAGTGAAGCGGCCAGTTCGGCTCTCTCGGGCAGGGCTAAATATTGAGTCTGTTGGAAACGGTGATTCAATGCCTGCAGCTGTAGACTTGAATAAATAGTTCGAGGCTTGCGGATCTTTTTTCCTTTCCCATTGAAACGTATCTCACCGTTTTCAATCACGGTTGTCTTTTGTTGCTCTGGAAAACAAGAGTGTGCCGACGTGTTTCACGGCTTATTCACAGCTTATTCCTAAATCTATTTAAATGTGCATTGCTTTGGAGATTTTCTTCGGCCTTAGAAGTACATTTCTTTATTGGCTTTTAAAAACGAGTACAACCCGACTAACGATTCCACCGGGTTAAAGAATCTTTAGTTCCACAACACACACTGTGCCTACAGCCCGCTCCCCTCCGTTCCGGCAAATACAATGAAAATATATTTAACAAGTGGCTTTGAAACAGGCTATTTAACAATAGGATGAATCGATTAACACAGTACCAATTGATTATAAATGCACGTACACTATACTCCCTATTGACAGAGGCAGCCGCAGTATAGATTCTTGATGATGAAAGTGTATATTCCATAAAATTAGCGGTCAGATATCTGAACTGCATCGGCATATTATCCCGAAACAGAAGGGCAGGAAAAGGCATACGGTACGACAAACTAAAATTTCAAATGAGAAACTACCAAAAGAAATTGACGTAATTAAGACTAGCACAGTAGGAAAATATCAATTGTCGAAAAAAGAAAGATGTAAGTTGCTGAAGAAGGAGATCATTTTGTGACTTAATAAGCTTGTCGATTTAATCAAGAAGACAGAAGCCCGAAAGTGGGCAACTCTGGGTCTGGTAGAAGACTCACCTGCCTCGTCTAAACGTGTCTGGCTGCCAGTGTTGTTGCTGTGGTAGGACGGCAGGTAAGGACTGTGATGAGAGTGACTCACGTAGGGATAAGGCAGAGGTCTGTTGTAAGTGTTGACGGCCGGGTACGAGCTGTCGTGCTGGTGTGAGTGTCCTGAGTGCAGACAATGCACCGGGTAGTGACTGTGAGACATGGCTGGAGAACTTTGCTGGGACTGCTGGCCAAACTCCATGAAAGCTGATTTGGAGTCCGGGGCTTCCAAACCGTCAGCCATCGTAGTCATGGTCATTATAAAACTCAACCGAAAAAGAAACTCTTAAAAGCGAAATATCTCTCTTTTTCATGAAGAAGGTAAACCTCCCGAGGAGAAAGTGCGAACGTGTTAACTCCTATTGTTTTTAAGTAGAAGGTTTTTGGACTTCCAAGTTGAGTGGAGGACGGATGGAGTTGAGGCAGTCTTTTGCTAAAGTTAAGGCTCTGCTTTCAGACTTGATGCAGATGCTGTAATGTGCCACAAGTCGAGTGATTTGTCTCCAAAGGGCAGCGGCTTCTGATTGGTCATCTCTCTGCCTCGTCATCCTCCTGCCACTTCCACTCGATTCAGTGGATGCAGGCAACAGTGGGTTAAGCAGACTAACTTAAAGCACAGCCCAAACAACCTTTCGCAACATCGCCAATAATTGCTTTCGCTTTGCAAATATCCAAAGGAATTATAACCCCCAAAACCACACTGTTATTTCCATAGCACTGGGCCACAATGCCGAAAGATTATATTTCTAGTGTCAAAGGATTGAACTTTTATTCTTAAGTAGTCTTATTTTTAATAAAAACCACATTCAAAAACAACTTAAACGTTATCTGTGTAATAATTAGGCAATACATTATGTGTGTGTATATATATATATATTCGCGCGGGACTCTACGATAAATTAATCAATACTTTGCACTTAAAGATTTTTTTTAACGGAAGTAGCGGGAGAACGTAGACAGTTAACTCAGTGGACATAATAGCCCCACTCCTGTCTGACGAGGAAGCCCCAGCGCTCTCAGTTAACTCCTCCGGGTCCACGGGAATCAGAATATTCTCGCCATCTTCAAAGATATGCAAATTATGAACGTGGTTGGCGGTTTGGCAAATCTGAGTAAATACGCGATTTAAAGTATCCAGACGTGCCTTACAAAATTAATTAGGTTTAAATTATGAATGGATTCACTGTGTTATCAATATAATTAAATATGTAACAGTGTTATATTTATTTTTGGATGATGTGTGTAGAGATAATTATGGATCTACTTAGAAATACATAAAACTTATCTTAATTGTTCTAAAATTGCTACAATGAATTTCCCCACATTTGTCTTGTAATGATTATGACCGCATTTCGAATAAAATAGTGGATATAGCATAAATTATCCTCTAATTATATGCTACTGCCGCATCAATTATCCTCTTATCAAAGTGGTTGTCTAACTGCAGCCTTTAGTATCAATGCTCATTTCACTATAAAAAGAACTTTATAACTGTTATTTATCTGGTCTTTTAAATCTCATCTCATGGATGGTACTATCCCTTTCCCCCACATTCAACTGAGAGTAAAGATTCTGAGAAGGCTTGCTCAGTGCAAAAATACGGAAGTCTCTATTTGCAAGTGTACACTGAAAAAGAAACTAATTCAGATGACATACATTTCGAATGGACCTTGCGACAATATCAGGCATCCACCTGACGGAAGAGGTAAGGCTAACTTAAGTATCCTTTAAAATGAAATGCAATCTATCAAAACAATATTGATTAGAAATATCACTGTTAACTGGAAGGTTAAACTCGGCAGCAGCTCTTTCGCTTGTATCTGCAAGAAACCCTTAACATTTTAAATAATGTATTAACAATATTAAAAGATTCCACCATGAATGCAACATTGCAAATATGGAACAATACGCTGTATATGTTTGGCATGTCGAATGGTGGGAATACAAGGTGACTACTATCTGTTAATGCCATGTCGGGTGATCACAACACGTCTGTCTATTCAGAGCCCTAATCGGCTGCTTTTTATGGGTTCAGTGCCGAATTATAACATAAATTTAGCCAACTGTATTTTTTAGCTTCGTTTTCGTATTTACATAAGAATTGGAAATATGATCCACTTTACACCATTAACATGATTCAACATAGATCAGTTTACTTTGAACGACGAGAAATCCTTTTCAACCCATTAGGCTAGCTGTCGATTTTGGATCATTTTCCCGAAGTGAACAAACCTTTGAATTTTGTCTGTTGGGTTTCGGGCAGATCTTCAGATTAGTATAACAGAGAACGAAATCATACAGAGGGAAATAAACGAGGTAAGAAGCGAAAGTTAAGAGTGGAGACACAACTGCTTTCATTATCGTTAACAACTAACCCAGGAAAGGGAATTACTGAACTTTAAAATAAAATCCAGGCCCTTTTTAAACTAATGGGTAGTGAAATGCATTCTGGTTTCTTTTTAGTGTAAACAAAATGTAGAACTTATTAGAACAATTACACATTCCAGTATGATTTATACACAATGCACTTTCTTGACTTTATTAGGCAATTGCATCATTATATTAAAATCGTCAAATTAAAGATCAAATTATATTCTTCTTTATACGGCAATAATTAAGCGGTATTGCATTAAATTAACAAATGACTCGTTTGAATGCTTTCAGTTATAGTACAGAAATTGTACAATATAAGCAGCGAGGTGTTAAGATCTAGGCTGCATTGCCAGCAGCGATTTGCTTCCCTTAGCCGTTATTAAAGTCGGCATTGTCCTGAAGGAGATTCGTTGCCTGATGTTATTTCTCCCACTGAGAAGATAATTTGCATCGATGAATAGGATGGCAGCAGTTCAGAAGAGAATAGGGCTAAATTCTAAAACCCTTGCGTTGTTCACCGGCAGGTGCAACCGGACATTGTCATCCCGTATCATTACTGAAGCAAACATTCAAACACATAGTCAAACACAAGGCCAAATACATGTCTGATGCACACGGCTGAACCATGAAAATAGATTAAAAATTATTAAGAATTGCAACGCGCAATAAGAGTTATATGTGAAGCAAGAATACGTTTTATATTTCTGAATCTCGCTGTGAGAGCAACTGTTACAACCAGACCAATGATACACATATCAAACCGCTTTGTACTTCTGGATCTACAGTATTCTACAGGATGATATTTTGTTTATATTGACATGAATGTACTTCTACGAACATTCATATTTTGAGAAATGTTTGAAATTACACAGCCATTTATGATTTTCAATAAATATTTTTAAGTGCATGGAAAAAAAATGACCACTCGCTATTATCTGAGAACTTGGTCATTCTACACGTTCATGCCTCTTTGGCCACCTAACATCTGAAGATTTAATAGGCCTGCACCCATTGTTATTTCCCGTTTCCATCATTCATTCTCTCCTTCAATTCAGCTGGAATGAGCGTTAAACAGATTAAACGATGAATTTAATGATGCCCTATACTAAACAAGCAATTTCTTAAATTAAACGGAAAAGTTAACTTTAAAAATGTGCAGAGATTAAAAATAAAATATTTTAATATAGAATCTTCCCTCGTTGATTTGATTCTAGGATAGATTAGGTGCATCGGCAGATTATTTTCTAATTTACATTGGGTTATCCGGTTATGGTCACAGACAAATATCAGAAATGAACGGAGTAGAGAAAAAATAGGAGAATACCATGAAAAAAAGTTTTGGGGTTCTCTTCCTTTAAAAAAATAGCGGAAACAGGATTACGAAAAGCTAGGAAATATTCTACCAGTATTTCATGGCTGCACCTTTGCAACAGAAAACCGATATTTACACCGCCAATAGATAGCTCGTAATTTTCTGTCACAACAATCGTGTAAACATTTAGTTGATTAAATATTTTTACAGCTAGTTTTATACGTATTACGGAGAAATAAACGCACTATTTTCAAAAACAATGCAAAGCTTTTAAAACGACATAGTGACTGTATAGTACTGGTAAACTGAATTTGTTAAGCAGTGTATGCATCTATGGAAGATCCTGTTTACATCCAACTGGGCTAGAAGGCTATTTAATCGTCTAAAGATACTCAACTTCCTGCAGAGATTATCCGTCTACAGTTAGAAGATACCATTGTGTTTTTGGTTTAAGTTTGGTCGTAAATGGCGAAGATATTTTTTTGCCAAAAATAACACGATAGTTACTTAGTAGACAAGCAGAGTCACCGATTTGCACGCCAATAATATCAAAGGAATTATAAACGTATTACATTCAAATTCTGCACCAGCTTCACTATGTAAGGCAACTCACGTCTACTTGAGATACAGATAATCTATTTTGCTGCGCACCAACTACTTTATCTTGTTATCAAATCAAGTGTTCATAAATCTCTGAAAGTTAATCCACATTGCGGACGGTTGTCGTTGTTATCAGGAAGAGATATTTATTATCCTTGTCATCACTCTCTTTATTCTTGAGGCGTATACAGTGTTTTAAAGCATACCCACTGCGAACAAATCTGCACATCTTGATTCTTTTAATCAAAAATAAAACAAGAAAAAATTTGGCACAAACATTATAGCCGAATATTTCAAAATTAATACAATAGAAACTAAAAGAGTTGTTCCTGCTATAAAGTAGGAATGGCACGTTTAAAAACACGGCTACACGGGGCCTGCTAACAATGAAGCGATTGTAAACGTGAACATTCCCGTGGAGATCCTTCTAAATATGGTCCAGTGAGAGAGAGAGCTACATTTTGCAACACGGTAACAACTAGGCTGCAATTTACAAAAGGGTAACGATTGTCAGATGTTTTGCTGTTTTGAACAAATAAACAAATAACAGAGATTAAACATTTTATACTTAGACAAGGACTCACAAGCCAAAATAAGGCACTTTTCAATGTAATATTAATTTGAGGTCAACTGTAATAGGATAATTTCTGGGAAATAAATTTCCATATCAAAATAGGCCCTGTTGAAAAAGCTAATAACAGTGCGCTTGTTCATATTTCACATTGAATACAGCATTCTCATAAATTCGGGTGAAGTGTGTGAATAAGAGGTTTGCACCTCTCTGGTTTCAATGGATGATTTGGGTTATTGCTTACATTTTTGAGGTTTGGAAAGGAATTTAGCGGTCACTCTTCAAATAATTTAAATTAATGTCGCAATATAATGAATTTTACTCTTTTGCTAAAGTGTTCAGAAATATAATGTTGTAAACAATACACACCGACCCACCCCCACCCAATTCCCATACCACCTCGTTGGTCTCCTAATCAAAGATAGAGAGAAAACAAGCATTTTAAAGAGCAAATTTTAGACAAATATTTACAGTGAATTTCAGTAGCTGAACAATTGTAGAAAACATTCATCTCTAAAGACCCGGATAATAGACATTGTAATTTTAGAAGGTCAATATATTGAATTGTGGTTAAATAGAAATCTTGCCCTATGTATGAGCGAGTGCGCGCACGCGCGCGCGCGTATGTGTGTGTCTGTGTGTGTGAGAAGAGAGAGAGAGAGAGAGAGAGAGAGACAGAGAGAGACAGAGAGAGAAAGAGAGAGAGAGTGAAAGGGGAGAGAGAGAGAGATCGCCTAGGTATGGAAGAGGACATTAGGGAGGTAGAAGGCAGGAGATGCTGGAATGCTCGGTGTTGAAGGTGATTGTGTCCAAAACCACTACACAAATCCATTTTTTTCGCACAATGCTTTAAATCTCCATCATATGTAAACGTGGACTTAGCACAAGATAATTTACAATTTTTAGGAATTTATTGAAATGTACAGCTCCTTTTGAACAACAGATCTTTATATGTAGTTTAATTTGTCGTTAACCACTGCAGCCTGGCAGATTCATTCGTTCTCAGTCGGCAATTATTTTCCATTCAAACCGGTTATTTACTGGTTTCTTAGGCAGCCGAGGAAAATGAGAACCATATATATCATTTTCAGAATGACCAGAATACGTTGTTTGTCAAGATTTAGCCCTTTAAAATCCACATCTCCACCTCTCTTTCTCTCTCTCTCTCTCTCACTCACTCACACACACAAACACACACACACACACACACACACACACACACACTCACACACACACAAGCATACACACACTCACATACAAACACACACATAAACATACACACACAAACGCGCACGCGCACGCACAAACTTACACACTGTGAATTTCGTTGATTTTTAAAAACCATGTTAACATTTTGAGAAAGGTGCAACCTGACTTTGCAAACAATTACCTTTCTTAAAACACCCAAACAATTCCTGTCCATGTTTTAATGTATTGACGCAGTCTATTCTGTTCTGATCCTGATTCATAAGCGTGACTTTTAGAGTCGCTATAATTGTGGCAAATTGTAGTGATGCCTACCCCTTTTCTTGTCTGTGCAATTATCCAAGGTTTTATTTTTAGAATAATTGGTTTCGAAAATGTAACGAGAATACATTTAAGCATTCCGAACATTGGCATCAGGAACCCTTCATCTCTACTCCAAGTGTATTCCTAACTATTAACAAGGAAAAGGTTTTAAGGGACACGCGTGAAAATGCCGTGTATCAATACAAAATGTGAATCTATTATCGCAGTAAGTCTGTTCAGGTTTTAAGGGGCGCACACACACACACACACACACACACACACACGTGTGTGTGTTTGTACCGTGTGATGAATGACAGCCAGGGCAGCAATCATGGGGTGCTTTGGCAGAGCATTTTCTCTCTCTCTCTTTTTTAATATCAGAATGCATTGTTCAATGCCATTTATCCTTGATGATAGAAAATTGCCCTGTTGCCAGGACGCTGCTGAAATAGAGGGCAGAACGCCACATTTCCATATGTAGCTTGAAAGCTGTTCAGATTAATTCGCCAAACGAAGATTCTGTGATAAACAGGGAGATCGAAAGGGATGTGTTGTTTCAGCTACCTCCGTATATTGTATATTTCCTTTCGCCTTTGTTCGCTCATTCAATTTCCATAAAGTCAAACTAAAACGTCCGCCTTTTCACCACATTATTAAAGTTTCAGCACGCGTCGTGAGCTCTCAGTCCGCCCTTTTATGGCTATTAAGAGAAGTCTACAAATAAATTGCCAGGAACATGAAGTTCCCAATAACTCAGAACCAGCAAGTGCAAGTTGAAAGCTTTATCAATAACAAACAGCAGGGACTTTTTTTTGTTATCTCACCGCAATGGTCTAGTCAAGCGTGGTTTAGTGAAAGTTCATCAGCTTTCTTTCTTATTTCATCTGAAGCACCCTCCCCCCACCCCCCAAGTAAAGCCACTATGTGACATTTCCATCGTTGCAGAATAAATTTTCATAATATTACGGGGAGGTTATGGAAAAACAGCCAATGTGACCGTACGGTACCCCTGTTATAGGAAATTCTGCAAATTTGGAAACTCCGAGCATCAACGGCGATTTGCACTTAATAATTGCATATAATGGTATATAATTCTTTTGAAAAATCCACTCTCCCGCCCAAAAAGCGCGCCCAGCACTGTTAAACCGGTACAGTTAAAATACTTGTAATTTATACTTGTCCAAGACAAAATAGTTGCATATGAATTGTACCAAAGTTAATGTAATATTGCCAAAATAGTAGCTGCTGATCGAAGGGGAAGACATTTTTAGCAACAGTCCCAACAGTCACATAAATCTAAAGTCGGAGGATAGCACTTCTTCACGATTCTGTTAACACACGAGTCGATGCTTTCTAAAGATATTTATGGTGACGTTAACGCAGAATATCCATTAATTTCTATTTTCAGAAAATCTTGTATTCATTCGCCCACTTCCTCTGGAAATGTATGGGACATTACTTAACACACTAGCTTTATATGGTGGGAACCGAAGCTCAATAAGGCCACAATGTCAGTCCAGCGTCTTTGAAGAACTGCGCAATGTATTTAGGGTAGTTTTGTAGCCCAAAAACAAAAACACGCAAGGAGGGAGATCAAATTTAAGAAGTTGTGCCCCGTTGTCAATACGCCTTATTGGGAAGATTCTTAGTTCAGGTTTTGCGCCCGAAATCTGGTTGTAAAATTCTAGACTGATGTCTCAATGTAGTACAGAAGGAGAGTGATGCTGACCAGCATGAGGTACTTCAATTACACTTAGGCAGTGCCCCGTCTCTCAGGGAAATGTAAAATATTCTATGCCATCAGTTAATGAGTAGGAAAGTTATCTCTGTTGTTGAGGTCAGCTCTTTCCTTGTACCAGCTTCCCAAAACCATACATTTTGCAAAGGGAAAATGTAAAGCAGCTACTAAGATTCTCAACTTGAAGTCATGTGTAGTTTACTTCCTACAGTAAACTGAGCTAATTGGTTAGTGGAAGAATTTTCTGCAGATCGGAAACAGCTGTGCAATAAAATTTCACTTTGTTAAGAGACAGCAACAGAGGAGAGATAAGGACAACACAAGAGAGAAGAGGGATAAGGAGGAATTTCTTTAGCCAGAAAGTGGTGAATCTGAGTAATTCATTGCCACAAATGGCTGTGGAGGTCAAGTCATTGAGTATATTTAAAGTAGGGATTGAGAGGTTCTTTGTTAGTCAGTGTGTCAAAGGTTACAGGGAGAAGCAGGAGAATGGAGTTGAGAGGGATCATAAATCAGCCATGATGGAATGGTGGAGTGGACTCGATGGGCCTAGTGGCCAACTTCTGCTCCTATATCTTATGGTCTAACAACTGGAATGAAAACAGACAGAAATGATAAGAAAAGATTCAGGTGCAGAAGTTTCAGAAACATTAACAATTTCTCTGCCTCCAAAATGCTGCTCCACATGCTGAGCTCCTCCAGCAGATTTCATTTCTGCTGGGTGCAGAAGGAATGTTTGCCTTTGCTGTGATGTCCAAATCCATATGATCAACATAAAGGATTGGCCATTCAGAGCAGAAATGAGAAAACATTTCTTTATCCACAAGATAGTGATCCTTTCGGACTGTGGAAGAGCAAGTGCACAGCACATTCAAGATAGATATCATAACCAGGGAATCAAGGGATAGTTTACAAAAGGGGAGGGGTATTGAGGTAAAATGTCATCCACCATCTGAGAGAAGAGTGGCAGCTCAGGAGGCCGAATCCAGATCCCACATCTTGTGTTCTTATGAAAAAATGATGAAACTAAAGAAGGACAAATCCAGAGATCCATAAGGTTTCAGTCAGAGGTAAATGGTTTACTTAACAACAATTTTCCAAATTTCAATTCCGCTCTTTGGATTCCTCCCTGTAGTTTGGAAAATTGTGCTTGTCATTGTTATTAGAGAAAGGTGAAAGAACAAAGGCAAAGAATCATAGACAAGTGGGCCTAACATCTGTTCTTTTGGAAATTACTACCTTTTGACTGACTAAGCCTCTCAAAAAGTTTCAGTTGTTCTGAGAGAGCCACCATGGATATGCAAAAGTAGGTTATGCCAGATAAACCAGTCTGCGTTTTTGAAGAAGTAACGTGCAGAGGGTGCATGGATGCACTGTATAAGGACCTGCATTTGAAGGGCAGATGACAGCGAGTAGCAGTATTGGCCAAACCAGGATGATATGATTAGGATTATGAAGACACGAAGTCCTCTTTTATTGTCATTTAGTAATGCATGCATTAAGAAATGATACATTATTTCCTCTGGTGTGATATCACAAAACACAGGACAGACCAAGACTGAAAAAACTGACAAAACCACATAATTATAACATATAGTTACAACAGTGCACAATACCAGAACTTGATGAAGAAGTCCATGAGCACAGTAAAGTTCAAAGTTTCTCAAATGTCCCACATCTCATGCAGATGGGAGAAGGAAGAAAAACTCTCCCTGTCATGCCGACCACAATCCGACTCTGAGTCATCCAAAAACTTCGAGCTCTGATCATCTCTCCGACACTGAGTACTGAGCGCCACCTCTGTCCGAACGATTCGACCTCCTTCTCAGTCGCCAAAAGCAGGCAAGGCCGGGGATTTTGAGGCCTACCCTCCGAAAGATTCTCAACCACACAGTAACGACAGCAGTGAACGGGCGTTTCAGAAATTTCTCCAGATGTTCCTCTGTGCTTTCACGTCCATCCTCCATCAAATCAGAGTTGTCCACGGCCCCTATTTAACAGATACAACATCATTTTTCTCCGGGGGGCTGCGCACACGCAGGCACGCTGCCATCTTCTCCTCCCGCTGTTGTCTTCATGGATCTTGATTGGCATAGCAAATATTTATCATATTTATATATAATGTAAGATGAAGGGATAGAAGCCACCTGTTTAGGTGTGCTGGAGAGATGGATTAATAAGTATCAATTGAAGAATAAACTTACAGAGAAATTAAGTGGGTGAGTGAAAATGTAGTTACGGATTTCAGCATGGACATCCACATTCCACGTGAAAAATTAAGAACTTCTTAAAACTATGAAGAACTAAAAGCAGTGGAGGTCCAAAGATATTTTACCTAAAGATAAAATATTTCAAAATAATTAACAACATCTCCATTAAATAATCACAAAACATTAAATCATTTATGATTTATTACAAATACCTCAACAACTCAAAACCATCTGTAACAAATCTTGAGTCCAGATTTTGCAGTCTGAAGTTACCTCAACTACACATTTTAGATTAGAATTATCAAGAACATTGGAGAACCACATACCTAGATCATTAATATATTTTGGTCAGAAACAAAAAAACAATCATCAAAGCTTATGCAGTGTTGACCTTTGTCTGCAGAAGACATGGAGAGCTGTGAGCAGTTTTGACACCATTCCTACGGAACAATGTATTGGGGGTGTACAGAGTAGATTTACCATACAGTTAACTGGACAGCAAGGGATAAATTGTGAGGCAAGATTAAAAATACTGACACGCATTCATGAAATTTGGTTAAGGGATAATTTAGTTGCAATTTCACAATATTATGAGGCAATGATAGACTTGCTGCAGTTCCAAACCAGGGGGAAAAGTCTTAATCATTAGAGTCAGGCTTTTTACTAGGCCACCAAAAGTGGTAGAAATGTCAAGCTCACTTCCATAAGTGGAAGTTTATGGCACGTCAGCTGTTAATTTTGAGCCTTGAGATCGATATATTTTTGAAATCCAAAGGAAAATAAGGAAAAATTGGGCAAACAGAGGAAGCTCACCAATCAGACATGAAATAGGCTCAAGAATGGCAAAAAACCTGTGTTACTAGGTTGCTATGGTATACCAGCAAAGAATAAATTTCCAACTGTGCTTCCAAACAAAGTTGTTCATTAGCTAAAAATCACTTAAGAGAAATATAAAGTTATGAAAGATGATAAATGCAAACTTTTCTTTCTATCTTAGCTTGAGTACTATTGATTGAGGTTCGAAGGTTGGCTAGCAACCCATGTGAACTCTTCTGCTCCACCATTGGATATTTTTTATATCTATCCAAATAGATATGGTGAGTCTAGGTTTATGGTCTCACCTCTAACAATAAACACTTCCTTGGTTTTCACTGAGTTGCTAGCCTTGAAAACCTTGGCAAACTTCTATAGATGTGCGGTGGAAAGTGTGCTGACTGGCTGCATTACAGCCTGGTATGGGAACACCAATGCATCTGAGTGGAAAATCCTACAAAAATAGTGGATTCGGCCCAGTACATCATGAGTAAAACCCTCCAACCATTGAGCACATCTACATGAAACATTGCCATAGAAAAGTAGCATCCATCATCAAAGATCCTCACCACCTAGGCTATGCTCTTTTCTCACTGCTGCCATCAGGTAGCAGGTACAGGTGCTTCATGACTTATATCACCAGGTTCAAGAACAGTTACTACTCCTCAACCATCGGGCTCTTGAGCAAAAGGGGATAGCTACGCCCATTTAAGGAGTCTGTTATTTTGTCATTTCATGCTTGTTATATATTGCTATATATTTATATCTGCATTTACACAGTTTGTTTACAGTTAACAGTTCCCGATGTTTACAGTTTACAGTAACAGTTCTATAGATTTGCTAAGTAAGCCCGCAGCAAAAGAATCTCAGGGTTGTATCAGGTAACATGTTTGTACTCTAACAATAATTTTTTTTGCATTTTAAACTTTGAACCTAGTTTATAAGCTAACTCTGCAGAGGGAATTTGAATGAATAGCTTGTAAACTTGAAGGTGAGAATGCTACTAATAATCAATGATTTAATTAATTAAAATTCTACCTTTCATATTTTTCTATAAAATCAAGATTGAGTGCTATATGAGTCATGTATGACAAGATTCATTACTATTTAAGTATAAAATTGTGACAATTCAGTTCGGCGGTTAAGTACAGTGCCTTTACCAGTTCTTATTTATAGATCAAGTATTTACCTACTAGAATTATATATATTTTGAAGAAGATCAAGAAAGCAATAGATTCTTACTTCTAGTTAGGCAAACCTTATGGTATATATAGTACCATTCTGTGCTGTGTGTTAGGTACACCATGCCTTTCATGCTAGTCACGTTTTTTTTAAAGCAGGTTATGGATGTCACACTTTAATGAGAACAGGCAATCTATTGTGCTGTGTTTGATTGGTGTCAATCTTTCTGCCCTCACTGTATAGCAGCTTTGACACATTAGTACTAAAGTGACCCGTTGGTGAGAGTGGTGCAACGTGAATTGAATAAAGGTTGGTGTATACATGAACACCAACACAGCCCCCTCACTGTGCAATTACACTGAATTACTTATTCACACTGAACTCCATGAGTCTCATGTACCCAAACAACGTTGATGCCTGTTAGGAGAGAAAAAGTACCAAAGAACTCAATTTATTTTTCAGTTGTTGTATTCAGATTTATTTTTAGTTAGCTAGGATGGTCAGATATTTAACTAATATCAAACATTATTACAACATATTTTTGCAGAATATTTTCAGCAGAAAATAAATGCATTTATTATGGTTCACCATCTTGCCCTCCACTTCAAGCTTCTAATCATATTTAGTGTTCTTTAAATTATTATGGATACATAATCAGGAACAAAACTGAACAAAACATAATGTGTTCACATATGTCTTTTTTGTAGTGTATCTGGCTCACAGAAAATAGTTTTCATCCATATGCTGACCAGAATTAACAAATACAAAAACATCAAAAACAATCAATTTTTAAACAATTTTGCCATTCCAGGCAATTATGCATGGTGGTTTAATGGGATTAATAAATGTCAATCTCATTCTCATAACTGCAGAAAAAATAGTGTATATCCAGAGCCAATGAAATAATTCATAAAGCATCTGGGTGGGAAAGGAATATTAGGAGACTGGTTAGAATGTCAACAGTGAACATGCTTGATTAGGTAAGTGTCATGTTACAGCAATCATGGCCAGCAGGTATGTTAATAGATTCATTGCATCTTAATTAAAAATGGTTATCTTCAGAATGGACTGAGTCAGTATTTAACAGCACCAATGTAGGCTGGAGTTTCACAAGTTCAACTTGTCAAGACCACAGACATTGTTTAGAATTCATTTCCCATCAAAGAGTTTGCAGATTACAGTTTATAATTTAACTCATTTGATTAGATATCTAAGGACAGGTTAATTTTGAAATTACATAAATTACAATTTACAATTCAATTTTCTAATAAAATTTTGATTAAGTTCAGAATGAAAGGTGATGAGATCAAGAGTGTGTTTGATGAAGAAAGGAAAAATATGATATACATTTAATTAAAATAATGTAAAATGATAACTATTCCCTATAGAATGGTTTATCTGAGTACAAAGGCATTATTACAGAGTAAATACATTGAAAGCTCAACTCACCATGGGAATATTTGTCCTTTTATCACAATTTTATTATATTGAAAATTTTAACTTTGGAGGTTCTTTTTTTTTACTTCCTTTCTATTGACTGTTATCCTGAAATTCTTTTGGATGTCGGTGAAGAACAAGAATTTCAGAATGTATATCGTATACATTTCTCTGATATTCAGTGGAACTATTGAATGAGCTGGGGCATCACCCTGAAGCCAACATAACATGCCCACAATGTTCAGCAGAGAAACGTAAGCAATAACAACAGCAATAACACAACAGCAACAAAAGAACAACAGCTAAACAAGACCCTTTGCTGATTCCTATCCACCTTACCACTCACACACGAAGATAGCCCTCTAACCCTGGCACAAGTCACCTGTAGGCCTCCAACCTCCAATGGGCTCATGACCTCTCAGACATTAGGCTTCTGACCAGTGCCGGATTAACCTAGTAGCAAAAGTAGCATATGCTATGGGCCCTGCATTAAATGCTTGCAAGCTGCAGTCTGGTGAAATCGGCATCTCACCATATTCTCACGATGATCTGGCAAAGCTGTTGTTTTCATGTCAGGGGAGCTGTATGCTGCATGCTATGTGTGTGCAGGCGTGTGTCGGCTCCTTGCTGTGTTGTGGTGACCTTTGTGCTATCTCCCACGCTCTCAAGTCGCCGTAGCGTGCGCTGTTACACCACTGGAGGGTGCGCCGCGGCGGCGAGCCTCGACATGGGATGTGCGACTCAACAGTTTTATGTGACCCAGTTCATGATACCTAATTTTTTTCCTGATTTTAGGTAGTCTGAACCAGCTCAGGAACATACAAGATCGGATTAGACCGTGAGTTTCAACCTGTATTTCCCAATTGAAATGAGTTTCAATAAGCAACTAAACAGATAATTTTCAGAACTCTATTCCTAGTTGGTTGTTGAGTGCATGTGATCCACATGTGCTCATAGCCACAACAGTCACATAAATTTGTTATTGTTCACTAGTCTTTGTTGATACCACCACTTAGCTGAAATGTGCTGCTGAATGTTGTCAAGAAGCATTAATTTTCTTTCAATTTGTAGAAAGCCTGTACACATTTTTTTCTGCTTCGACTTATCAGTGGGATCTCCTTTCTGCTGCATTATCTGATGGTGGTGCTTATTTGCCCATTGTGAAAAGAATGTCAGATACCAGGTGGTCAGCTCGTGCAGATGTAACAAAAGCACTTTTACACAGCTTTTCTGCAATAAAACAAGTCTTGGATGACATTTCAAATAACAATGATCAGAAGGCAAAGTGTCAACAACAGGCTCGTGGACTACTTTCAACCATGATGAAGTTGGAAATAGGAATAATGGTCATATTGTGGGATCAAGTATTACAACATTTTCAAGTGACCAGTGCTTCTTTACAATCTTCTGGCTAAGACTTGAACACAGCTTGTGCACTCTGAATCCTTGCATGGATATATTCAAGCTATGCAGTCTACTTTTTCAGACATTGAGCAAAAAACCAAGGATCTGACTAAGTGTGAAGATTATCAACAGCAAACTCGAAGAAAACACAAGCAAAATTGCGCGTATGATGATTTCAGTGGTTCCAGCACTCTTGATCCACTTGTTGAATCTCAAATGCCTTCTCAGAAGTTTAAAAGCCGAACATTTCTTGCCATTATTAACATCTTGCTTTCTGCCTCAAAAAGGCAGAAAGCTTATCTAAAGGTGAATGGTGTTTTTGGATTCCTTCATCAGTTACAGTCATTTACACTTGAAGAGATCGTAAAGAGGTCATCAAATCTTATTAAATCATATCCGGAAGATCTGGAAGAAGGTTCTGATGAAGACTTTGTGCAGTTTACTGAACTGTTGAAAACTGATCTTGCTTCTCATATTGGCGCCAAACAAGACCTTGTAGAGTTACAGTTGTACCGTTTGATAACTGACAATTCTTTGGAGTCCATGCGTTCCAAATGTAGAAAATGCCTTGCACGTCTATTTGTCACTCATGGTTACCAACTGCAGTGGAGAACACTCATTTTCGAAACTGAAAAGGATTAAAAATGAACTAAGGAACCCCATGGGTCAAAACAGATTGAACAATTTCACTCTAATGAGAATCGAACATGAACTTCTGTGTGAAATAGACATTTCCAGTATCATCAACAAATTTGCTCATGCTAAATCTAGAAAATGTAACTTTTAAATTGTAGTTTTGTTACTTTTGACATTTGAAATTGATACCTACATGTAAATAATACTATTACTGAAGTGTCAGACATTTGTCGTATTATCTGGCTGTATAGCAAATGAAAACACTGAATTACTTTACTATACAAGTAAATAATTTATGTTTTAATACTTACGTGCATTTTTAAAAATTTAAGGCCCCTGTAACATATGCTACAGGGTCAGCACTAGCTTAATCCTGCCCTGCTTCTGACTTCCCCAGTAGACTCACAGTTTCGCAGACCCAGGGCTTTGTAATTTGGACCTTGCACTTCTGACTTCTCATTGATCATTGGGCTTCCATCTTTGGTACTAACCCCAGGATCTGCACAGTAATGGGACCTTGAATTCCAGGTTTCAAACTCCAGACAAGCTGATGACAGAACCCTGAACTTCAGGCCTCGAACTCCAGACTCACTGACTTGCATAGCAAGTAGATCATCAGCTGTCGTGCCTCCTGCCTATGTGGACTTCCAATCCTGTGGAGACTCACTGACCTGGGGACCACCGGCCCTTGCCCTCACTACTTTTTGTCCACAGTGCTTGGCAGCTCAATATCCACCCACAGATGTCCTTCATCACACAGCCATGTCAGTGGCTTTCACCCTTGTTTTTATCCTGCCGAGCCTCATAAGGATTTTGTATGCTTGACTCACATCACTATTCTAAATTTATTTAGTACAGTGATAATTGTCTTCAAAGAACAGTCTCCTCATATCAGAAATCAATCTCGTAAATGTTTGTTGCACTCTCTCGATTCCCAAAAAAAAATCCTCCTTTGGGCAAGAAGGAAAAGTCTGTGGACATTCTCCCAGATTGGGTTTCACCAGGGCCTTGTATAATTGCAATCAGACTTCCTACTCTAGTCTTTCAAATCCTTTTGCAGAGGGCGTCAACATGCCACCTGCTTCCCAAACTGCTTGTTTTCATAGAAATTTAACATGATTTATGAGGCCTTTTTCCTCACTAAGACACCCCTGCCTGGCTATACTTCCCCCACCACCTGTACCAAGTTACCAAAGTGGTATGTGCCCTCCGCAGTTTACAACAGAATGCTGATTTTGGGAACTGTTCATAATTTGGAAATGGATAACAGTGTGTGGGAGAGGATCACATAAACAGCTGTGAAGGGACAGTGAGCAGGAAGAGCAGCCACCGGCTGGCCTCACTGACTCGATGAGCGAGTGAGAGACGTTCTTACAGCACAAGCTCTGCTTGGCTCGACCCAGTCCCCAGTTGTTGCAATTCAGTAAGGGTGGGGGTGGGGAGAGAAGGTGCATGGAAAAGACCTCGTCCAGTCCCACTCACTGGAGGATGCCTGCAGTGCCTTAGCAACCCGTAAACACATCTTACCAAGTCTCCGACTGGTTATTCATAAATTGAGAACTCATTACCTGGGAAGGGCACGTACTACATGGGCATGTCCTGATGAAGAGTCTTGGTACAAAACATCAGCTTTTTATTCCACTCCAAAGATGCTACCTGACCTGCTGTGTCCCTTCATATTTTGTGTGTGTTCACTGGATTTCCAGCACCTGCAGAATCTCTTGTGTTTAGAACATGTGCTGTATTTTTGTATTAATGTGCCCTCACCCCTTTTAGGATCTTCTCCCCCTTATCTTGTTCCAGTCTTCCATGTCCTTTCTCAATGTCTGTCTTCCAAGCACAGTTCAAGTTCCTCAATAGCAGATCCTCAAACTTTTTCTCTTTCGCTCTGTACAGTAACCAACCACTTTTACTTGGTTGCTTCCATATCTGCACTGTCTCCACACAACCTCTTCCCATAACCTGGAGAATGAGGAGTGATTGGCTAAGCAGAGGTTTCTACCTCTGGGGAAAAAAAGGAGAGTAAAGAAACTTGAAATTAGATGAAGCAATTTTCTGATAAGGTAAAAGATTCCGTGGCACTGTTTTGAAGAAGAGCAGGGGATTATTCCTAATGTTGTGACCAACATTCATTCTCAAGTAACAGATTTACTGTCTAGTATAACAGTGCTGCTTGTGGAAGCTTGATGTATCCAAGTGGGATATTGCAGTTTCCACATCATTTATTTCCAAATACATCCTGATGGATGTAAACTGCATTGAGATGACCCGAGTCCACAAAAGCCTGTATGTAAAAAATGCTTCATTTCTCCAAGGCATACTCTGGTGCTCTCATCTCCCTATTACCTCATTCTTCCACAACCCTGCAAGCTCCTCGAGCCACATAATCCTTTGAATTCTGCATTCCTAATTGCCTTTGCTCCATTATTGACAACCTGGCATGCAAACTCCTCAGGATTGAGTGGGAATCTGCAATTTCCACTGAAAATATTGCTGTCTTCCTTTGTGACCCACCCTAAAATGTACCCGTTTGATCACGCTTAAAGTGACCTATGCTAACAACTCTTCCCCGACTCACTTCATAAAATCTCTTTTCGTTCATCTTAAAAGTATCTCAAAGGGACTCTTGCAACATTCCTGTGCTAAAAGTGCAAAATAAATGTAAAATTTTCTTCTTGCTGGAAATGTGGTTACTTAACTAAGGAAATGTATATTTCGTCTGTTTTAAGATGCATGAAGATGCATCCAGTGTGATATTATGCTCAAAGAAGTATCTCTCTTCAATACTTTTTAAAATGCATATTTTCATACACTTATGAATGCTGCTGCCAAAAATTTCAATGTCTGATTTTTACACTCTGGGAAAGGATTTCTGAAGCTATCACAACATAAGCATCACTCTGGAGAAGAGGAACAGTGTTTCTAGGTAGCAGTTATTAGTAATGTACCATATTGCTGGAACCAAAATAGCAGATACCAGCTTTGAACAGATGTGATGATATAATCACCAATTTGCATTTAAAAGTACTCAAAAGCAGAATTTTAAATCCAGTGTTGCATTGGATTTTAAGTGATCTATGCAGGGAGACTTTCACCTAGCCGTTATAAGATCTGACCAATAGTGAATTGAACCAATAGAACATCAAACTTTGACTTGGTTGATTTGATAATCTCTGAGCCAGGGAGGCATAGATTCAAATATTATCCAAAGGCTGGAGGAACTCATCAATATTGACACTGCAGGCAAGGAGGGAAGAACATACAAAGATCCATTTGCCTGCTCCAGTGGTTTGTATTGACGTGAAAGATCCAGCTGCATTATTTGAAAACTAGTTTTCTGGGTGTCCTGATAATGTTCCTTTCTTTAAAAGAGCCATTGAAAATACGATTGGTTTCATATTTATTTGTAAGATCTTGCTGTGTGGGAGTCTATTTCCTTGTACAGTTCTATGTACTATATAGCAGCAGTCACTGCACTTCAAGATAATTAATAGCACATAAATTACTTTGACATATATCTAAGGAAAATAAAAGGAACTCTATAAAGACTTCTTTCTCTCACTGTTCATTTCTAACGGTAATTCAAAGAATGATACAAGATTTTGAGAGTTCCACCCCAACTATTAATCAGAAACAATGGCAAGTATAAGGGGCTTTATTGAATAATGAGTAATTGCTCTAGTCTAATTAAGGGTTTTAGCTTACTTCATAAACCAGGGAAAGGAAACAATAGACATTTTTCATATCAACTGTAATAGTTTAAAATAAATACAATTTTCAAAAATAAAAATACTTCTTTCTCCATCTGCAATGCTAAAAATGACATGTTAAGAATAAGGAGTGACTAAAACTATAAATGTTGAGCTACTGTTTCCAAAAATGTTTTTATTACTGAGAATATTGTAGTGTAATGTCAGAGACGTGGATTCAATGGGTCATCATGCCTGTTTCCATCCTGCATGACTTTATAAGTCTGTGATAAATTTAGGTTACCTTTTATAGCATATGGGGGTTGGAGGGTTAGGTCACATCCGAAAATTGCCAGAGCATCAAATTTTTATAAGGGATAATTTACACATTTTGAGCTTCTCATTTTAAGCTGTCCCTTGTTGTCCTGAATTACTTGCTTCCACTGCAGTTCTGAAGAGTCAGAGAAACATGTGTGTGCACTTTTTGAAGGTGGTCATCAGTTATCACATGGTGTTGATAGAGCAGGGGCGCCTATGACAACTAGAGACCATATGAACATTCAAATTAGAAGTAGGAATAGCTACTCTGCCCTTGACCCATTTTCCTGCTTACTAAAGTCATAATTGATGTGTTTCCACATTCCTGTTATCATTCACCCACTTGCTTATCAAGTTTCTATCTGCTTCTGCCTAAATATATTCAAAGACTGCTTCCACTACCCATTGGGGAAGATAGTCCCAAACACTAATAGACCTTGAGAGACAAGTTTATGAAACATCTCATTCTGAAGTAGGTAGCATCTAACAATGTTTTCAAGTTTCTGGATGTACAACAACCTCTTTAGTGTTAGGGTCCACTAAGGATCTTATATATTTCAATGAAATTCCCCCTCACGTTTCTAAACACCAGCGAATACTAGCCTAGCTTGTCCAAACATTTCTTGTAAGACAACTGAGATATTACACCCACAAAATCTTCTTTGACTTGCTCTCCATGCAACAGAAAAATAAGTAAGGATCTGTAGACGATGCTTCAGATGCAGTATTGTATAATAGAAACATAACTTCCCAATTCTGTTTGGTTTTCCTTCTAAACAACTCAATTATCTCATTAGCTTTCCTACATACTGGCCTTACCTAATGACTAACTTGGCAAAGCATCCATTTGGCACCCACTGCACCTGAGATCCCTCTGTATCTGAACCATTAATTCCCCCCACTCCACAACACTATCCCTTTCTAGCGTTCCTGCACTTTGCTCTTGACCCTCACCCCACCTTCCCATCTTTAGCACTTCCCAACCCAGCATGGATTCTACCACTCTTCCCTCCGCATGTGCTCCTCCCAGCTGCTCCACCATTCTATCCTCCCTCCTCTCTGAGCGCTACTCCGGACTCTGGCTTGTATCAAAGGCACATCTGGGGTTCCAACAATCATTGTGACCTGAACCAGATGTCAACTTCCTCTGCATGTGTTTTTGTTTCCATTTCCCAAAAGCTAAGAAGGGAAAGAGATTTGCCTCTACTTGAAACCTCTCACAACCCAAGATTGCCCCACTTTGTAACAATCAATTAAGTATATCTTTAAGTGTAACTAATGTTGTAGTGTAAAATAGATTTATCAGTAATGAGGCAAGGTGGATTGATTTGAACTGCTAAGCTGTTTTATTTAACAATAGCAATATCTGGTTAAAGTTATATGTTTGGAAATATATAAAATAATCAACATACTATATCACCTGTACGAGTCATTGTACCGAGGTTATATCACTAACAGTTCTGGCTTAAACTTCCTCTAAATGCAGTTCCTTCTATTTCACCATGCTTCAGTGCACGGATCCCTTTCTGCCATCTGTTTCTCTGTTCTTAACCCATGATTTCACAAACTAAAAAAGGGTTGCAATGAGTGAAGATGGTTTCTGATCCAATGGAGAAGTTAACGAATCATTTACTGTTTAATCTTTTGGATAAACAACAGCAGTATAGCATAGCAAACTCTTTTTACTTAAGTACTCTTTAAAAAAACACAGCACTAAGAAATACATCATTTTAAGAACCCAGCATTAAAATAACTAACAAATTATGTCTGTGAAAAAACTTCTGAACATTTTGGAATGTGGCAGTGACATTTAAAGCAGTGCATTGGAGGGTTTGAAGATTTTACAGTGGCTAATTTATGAATAACAATATACTATTGTTTCTCTGGTAATATAGGTTTAGAGCATATAATACTATTTCATTTTAATTTCCATCTTATTTGGGACATTCCAATTTAAGGCACCCATGCTTTCCCTCTCATAGGAGTGTTTCTTCTGTGTCTCAACCCTTCCTTGAACTCCCCTCCTCCCCATTACTCATTTTTTAAAAATTGATTACCTCTGGTTCCGTTTTACCTTTTCAACTCGTGCATGATTGTTTTATTTGCACATCCTTTATACATTCCAACTTTTATACAATTATTTATTGCAATCATTGTTTACCAGATGCTTACTTGCTGAAACTTAAACAGCCCACTTTTTCCCCCAAAAATGTGGACTACCAAAACAGATATGGGAGCAAAGCCACAGACAAACTACTCAAAGTTGGAAAAACATAAGAGAAGATTTAAATTATTTTCATAGAGTCTGGGGGTATGAAATCCTTAAAGTACAATATTAATTGACTACAAACATCCTAATAATAAATAGTCTACTCTGCATATTTCTTCTTTCTTTGATGAATTCTTTGCAAACAAACACATACTTAAAATCTCAGGGATCTTGCTCAGCTCTACTTCTTATGCAATTGCATTCATTTGGAGGTATTTTCACAGTAGGAAAATAAATTGCTTCAGATGTTTGAATGTACCATGCTTTAAAAAAACCAAACTTTTTGTTCTCAGTAATGATGTCACAGGGTATATGACTTATAAACTGACACTGCTTAATAAATTAACGTTGTTTTACCCTATAAAACATATTTTTGTAGTTGTAAAAATAATTCAAATAACTTGCTTACTGGAAAACTTAGTCCCCAGGAGTTTTGTTGTTTGGATTACGGAGCAGCTTTGCAATCAGGCTGATATTGTCACCAAGTTTCAGTTGAAAAGTCAGGGGCCACATGCATTTCTGTTCCAAGATTCTAATTCCTGCAGCTTTGGAGCTTGATTGTTACATAGCTGGATTGAAATCTTCCTGAAGCTTAACCACTGGAATACTGCATACAGGATTAAATTTAACAGTTGACTTACCAGACCTTGTATATTTAACAGTCAGTGTGCATTTTTATAATTTCTTTAATAATGCACTGCATTTATAATAATTTTAGAGTAGACTTGCGTAATATCACTTTGTAAGTTATATTACCCATTCACTGCTATCATTGAATTCAGTACTATTATTAAATGTTACCTCTATAACTATAACTTTAGAAATATTGATTGGAAATAGATTTTCAAATCATGGCTGCCCATTTCATATCTATGAAACAACTGGTAAATCTGGTAGGCACTTTGTGCACCTACTTACTTGTTCAAACCAACTTGTGCGCTGCCTCCAAATGACTACGGAGCACTTCCACCCAAACTAGGTGGTAAACTAAACTCTTCACCAGATGTAAGGACCCTTCTAGGAATATATGACCTGGATATTTTTACTTATTCTATTCTCAGTAAGTGAGTATTGCCAACAAGGCTGGTATTTCAGATTTAGATTTTTTTTAAACCACATTAAATCAAAATACACAGTGAACTGTGTTAATGACCAAAACAAGTACACACCTAAGGATGTGTTGCAGGCAACCCATAAGTGCCACGACACATTCTGGTGCAATATGCCCACAATGCTTGGCAGAATAACCCATAACACAAAAAGCAACAAAACAACAACAGCAAAGACAGCCCCTTTATTCCCCTGCCACTCAGCCACCCCAACACACGTACAGTTCCCCAACTCCAGTCTCCAGGCTCCAACCACCAGGTGTCGATTTCTGGATCTTCGAAACTGGCCCCCAGATCAGCCAATGACAGAACCCCGAGCCCCAGGTTTGAACTCTGAGAGCTTCGACTCGCCAGACCTTGCTCATGCCTCCTGCTCGGACAGACATCCCATTCCGGAGCCCACTGATTATGGATGCCGCTCGCCACCCATCCACGTCGCTGGCCTTTGAAAGCAGAGCGCAGAGTGGAGGCCTAGATTTTGATGTCCTTCATTGCCCGACCACGTTGCTGGATACTTAATGTTATTTTAGATAAAGAAAGTAATTTGTTGAATTTGGTAGTCATATTGCTTAGGTACTAAAAGCAAAAAATGGAGAGAAATAATTCCAAAAGATTATGTGTGTGTGCGTGTGTGTGTGTGTGTGTGTGTGTGTGTGTGTGCGTGTGTGTGTGTGTTCCAAAGAATACTTTCATGAGGCCATGAGTGATCTTTGGTGCTGATAAAGGTGTACTATCTTCTTATGAAGGAGGCAGTAGATAAGTTCTGCAGTCATCTAATATTTATTTATAATAACTTGACCACTCCTTTACAAATGCAATGCAGAAAAATAATTCAATGATTATTTTATTTCCTGTTTGTCCATTAGGTTTGGCCTTCTTGCAATTAAATGTGAATTAAAATAATATACAGGTGCATTTCACATAATTCTAAATCTATAATATCCCTCTTTTGATTTTATAATAAACAAAAATAAAAAAAATCATGTTTTCTTTAATGCAATAGAACTAAACTTTAAATAAAAACAAAATCGCTAGGAAATACTGAGCAGGATAGAATGGATGAGGAGGCAATATTAACTCTGTTTCTAATTCCATAGAATGTTTCCCGACCTGCTGAATATTTTTTTCCCTTCTGTGTGCATTTCGGATCTTTTTATCTATTTCGGATTTCCCACATTTGCGGCATTTTTATTATTATTTTCCTTTGCTAAACCTTACTTGAATGTCAATGTTGAGATCAAGCTCTTCTCTCCACTTTTGACATTTATGTCAACTTTAAGTGCACTTGGGCCAACTATTGTTTCCAGTGTTCTGCCTGAATAATGATTTGTTGAAGCCAACCTTCAAGGAAGATCCACTAATTTACCAGTCTTAGTTTTTCCACCTCCCACACTAGCCACCCTTTAATGTTTTCTGAACTGGGAATCATATGGAATTGACAATCAGTGTTGCATTTTGGACAGTTACATGTTAAGAGACTGACTTGTTTGCATTTCTGATCAGAATATGTCAAAATCTCTGGCAGCTGAGTCAAGACTCACACATTGATTTTTTTATTGGGTGCTTAAAAGTAAGGAAACATCATTGAGGATCTGGTTGTATCTGTATTTATCCGCACTTGCTGGAAAATGGTGTGCTAGTTCATTGCCCTCTTCACCTTCGTTATACATTGGAACATCTTTAAAGGAGGTTTCCTGGTCCTAGATCCTGCAGCTACCATGAAGTGGATATCTACACCTGCACTTTCACAACTCCAGTCACTTCTGCTCTTGATGTACAGGCAAAGACAAAGGGCTGCAGCACCAGTGGTGAGGACAGCAAAGTTATGCTCAGGGGATATGGAGGAGCATTTTTCAGGACTGCTTTGAATCAGTGGACTGAACCACATTCAGGGATTCATTTTCAGGTCTAAATGAACTTGCCACAGTTGTCACCAACTCCATCAGGACCTGTCTTTGAGAACAGACCCAACATACCCAAAACAGGAGCCCTTGATGAATTAGGAAATTCACAGTCTGGTAAATGCTAGATCCGTGGCATTCAATAGTCCAGAACCTTATAAGAAGTCCAGGTATGACCTAAAAATCCTTGAGAGAGTGAAAAGACAATTCTGAATTAAGCTAGAGACATAATCAGATGCACAGCAGCTGTGGCAGGGTTTGCATGCCATTACTACATATAACACAAAACCTA
Source organism: Mobula birostris (assembly GCF_030028105.1). Lineage (NCBI taxonomy): Eukaryota > Metazoa > Chordata > Chondrichthyes > Myliobatiformes > Myliobatidae > Mobula > Mobula birostris. The sequence continues at coordinate 147,281,608 of NC_092372.1, read as the reverse complement.
AGAGCATAAATGGCAGTGATGCTTCATTCCTCAATGAGCTCTACACCTTTATTCATACTTTGAAAGGGAGAATAACACCACACCTGTGCAAATCCATAGAGCATCTGGTGACCCTGTGATCCCTGTCTCAGAGGCTGACATCAGACCATCCTTCAAGGGAATGAACCCTCGCAGGGTGTCATGCCCCGATGGTGTACTTGGCAGGGTTCTGAAAATCTGTGCTGACCAACTGAGTGGAGTGTTCAAGGACTTCAAACTCTTATTGCTACAGACGGAGATTCCCATCTGCTTCAAAATTGCATTAATCATTCCGGTGCTCGAGAACAGCTGGATGAGCTGCCTGAGGTGCCCTGTAGCACTCACATCTACTGTGATGAAGTGCTTTAGGAGGTTGGTCAAGGCTAGAGTTAATTCCTGCCTGAGCAAGGGCCTGGATCCACTGCAATTTGCCCACAAGTCTGGAGCAGACACCAATCTCACGAGCTCTCTATTGGCAATTGCAAAATATACATCAGGCTTACAGCTTGGCATTCAACACCAACGTCCCTTCAGACCAATTAACAAGTTTCAAAACCTGTGCTTCCCTCTGCAACTGGATCCTTGACTTCCTCATCGGGAGACCACGGTCAGTGTGGATCAGTACAGGCTGAGTATCCCCTATCCGAAATTCCAAAATCCAAAAACCTCTGAAGTCCAAAATATCTTTGAACGCTAACGTGACGTCACAAATGGAAAGTTCCACAAGGCGCTGGGAAGGTTCCCAGGTGATGTGCGGGTCTCTGTGCAGCACATATATAATCAACAGAAGTTAATGAAAAATAGAAAAACACTGCATAAAGCAAAAATTGAAGATTCGATCATGTATTGAAAGAGTAAATTAGTCAGCGTCAGAGTGAACATAGAATGGTATGTTGGTCATGAAACAAGCAAAGGTCTATCACAATGAATTGTAAATTGAAGGTAATTATTGCTATTCAGCAGGCTGGTTGCAGAAATTTAAGAAAATGCTTAACATTAAATTTTTAAAGATTGAACAAATTCTAAAGATAAAGTACATGGTACATGGAGCTCAGAAAAACAGAGGGCTATGTGTAAGCCTAGGTAGTTCTAAGGTAAGGACATGTTTGGCACAGCTTTATGGGCTGAAGGGACTGTATTGTGCTGTAGGTTTTCTATGTTTCTATGTTTCTAAGTGGCTTCTGATCATGAAGCAGCAGAGAAATTCATTTATGAGTTTGCCAAGATAATTGCTGATGAAAATCTAACACCCTGACCGGCTGCATCAGTACATACCTGTGATGACCAAATGTAAGGCAGAGACTGTTTACTGATCACTTGTCACTTAAACTCAGAGTCAGAAATGATGGTGATCCCAAGCTGTCTCATTATATATTCCAAAATCTGCAAAAATCTGAACTATGAGCACTTCCGGCCCAAGCATTTCAGATAAGGAGTACTCAACCTGTAATAACACCAGAGGATGGGCAAGGAGTATGGTGAGAGGGACAGAGGGAGAAAAAGGAGAGAGAGAGAAAGAATGTGTGTATATAAATAAATAACGGATGGGGTACGAGGGGGAGGTGGGGCATTAGCAGAAGTTTGAGAAGTCAATGTTCGTGCCATCAGGATGGAGGCTACCCAGACAGAATATAAGTTGTACCCCATCCGTTATTTATTTATATTCACAATTTCTTTTTCTCTGTCTTCTTTTTCTCCCTCCCCCTTTTCTTTCTCCCTAGGCCTCCTGTCCCATCCTCCTCTCATATCCCTTTTGCCAATCACCTGTCCAGCTCTTGGCTCCATCCCTCCCCCTCCTGTCTTCTCCTATCATTTCCGATCTCCCCCTCCCCCTCCCACTTTCAAATCGCTTACTAGCTCTTCCTTCAGTTAGTCCTGATGAAGGGTCTCAGTCCGAAACGTCGACTGTACCTCTCCCTAGAGATGCTGCCTGGCCTGCTGTGTTCACCAACTTTGATGTGTGTTGCTTGAATTTTCAGCATCTGCAGATTTGCTCATGTTTGCGCTCAATATTTTAGGGACAGCTTCTACCGCTCTGCCATAAAATTTCTGAATGGTTCTTGAATATTACCCTGTTCTTCCTCTTTTGCACAATTTGTCTATGCATTTTTGCAACTTATAGAAGTGTTGACGTCTTGGACTGTACTGCTACTGTAAAACAAGAAATGGCAATGATAATAAATGTGATTCAATTCTGATTTTGACATCTAAGAAATATGCCACCAATTTAGCTTTTTAATCTTATCATATTGAATTTCCATCTTGTTGAATCACACTAAATTTAATGGAGAACTTAAAGAAACACACAATGTCATTAATAAAAAGTATGTTTGTGCTTGAAAGCTCATGCTAACTTGTCACATGGCTTTAACTGTAGTCTTCTATTGATATCATGAAGTGAGTTCGGTGCCAGCAAATCTTCAACTAATTGTTGGTTCCTCTGAAAAACATATGCCCCTCCATTGAATGCGAAAGTTATACCCCTGTGCTAATTATATCTCTACTTATACAGTATATGCACTGATGTCATCAATATCCACTCTATGTACTTAGTGTGCAAATTGTCAATTTAGACATTCAGGTATGTATGCATTATGAACACTAGAAGCTGTATTTAGAGATCAATTTAAAATCAAAATTAAGTTCGGCACATTTTGTGAGTGGATTTCTCTGCTTCTTGGCTTGAAGCTCAATTGTGTGATACTTGTCATTTCATATCCAAACTTTCACTCCATTGAAAACTAGGAATCCACTGAAAACAAAAGTAATGACAGGTTCTTTAGCCTAAACCATGAAGAACTACAGATCAGATCCACAATTATTTAGCTAACCACAGATCTTTGATACAGGCTGTGTACTCCTTATCCAAAAATCCAAAATCCAAAATCTTTTTTGAGTGCTGACATGACATCACAAATAGAAAATTCCACAAGGTGCTGGGAAGCTTCCTAGGCAATGCACAGACAGCTCTGAGAACTGACCTCACATATGTAATGAATAGAAATTAATGAAAAAAATGAAAATTGAAGATCTTGAATGTGTATTGAAAGGGTGGATTAGTCAGCAACGGAGTGAACATAGAATGGTATGCTGATCATGAAACACGCAAAGATCTATAATAATGAACTGAAAATTAAAGATAATTGTGAATCTTCAGCAGGATGGTTGCAGAAATTTAAGAAAAGGCATGGCATTAAATTCTTACAGATTAAAAAATTTGAAGATAAAGCCTCTGTTGATCATGAGGCAGCAGAGAAATTCATTAATGAGTTCGCCAAGGTTGTTGCTGATCAAAATCCATCTTCAGGACAAGTCTACAATGTTGATTGTTTTTATAAGTTACATAAAACCCAAGACAAAGTAAAATACAGCACAGTGTACTGTAGCCTTTTAATCAAAACTCAGTATCGTAGGTGGAAACTGAAAGCTTGCCGTTGTTCGTTGCTGTTCAACATCTGATTCAAGTATTCTCCCAATGCTGTCGTGCTGGTTTTGTTACCCTGCACACATTATGCTTTCATTATATTAACGGTATGTAATAATTTTTATGCATGATGAACAAGTGTAAGACAAAGTGCTTAATGGTAGCACATAAATTCAGAGTCAGAAATGATGGCCATCTCAAACTATCTCATTTTATAGTCTAAAATCTGAGATAATCCAAAATCCAAAATACTTCCAGCCCCAAGCATCTTGAATAAGGGGCATTCAAACTGTATTTAAAGCTAAAAAGATTCATGTTATATTTAACATACCTTGCAGATTGGTTTGTTTACATTAGTACTTTTCAAATCATGACTTGTAATTTATTATCATTTATTTAATTAAATTCATTTCCACTGCAATAGCTTTTGGAAGCAGGACAGGAATGGTAAATTGCATGATTTAAATTGAGAAGGGCAGGAATAAAATTATTTGCTTTGGTAGAAAAGTCCTGGAATAAGTAGGGAAGTCCTGGTATAGGTAGGAAATGAGGACAAAGGAGACAACCAGAGAAAGAGAACAGAGAGAAAAAAGGAGGAATGGATTGGGAGATGTAAGGGTGAGGGTTCAATTTTATCGCTGTTGAATTGTCAATATTAACAAGGATATAAAATAGGAATAGTGATGGGGAGAAAAGTAGGTATCTGCTAACTAGAATAGTTAAAGTAAACAACAGGAATTCTGCAGATGCTGGAAATTCAAGCAACACACATAAAAGTTGCTGGTGAACGGAAGCTTTTAGTTAAAGTAAGCCAGTTGTATTTTAATTATGGAATTAAATTCTTCGCTGTGTGCACTGATTTTTATGCCGGATCCATCAAAAGACATTTCTGGATGTTCAGTGCAACGTGTGACTGAATGTTGTAATGGTACAGGGACTTCTTTAATTTCTATTGACAAGTCTTCTTCTATGAGACCCTGCACAATGGAATGAAAATTATTCGAATTGTGTTTTCACCCTTGTCAAATCCAAACTGAAACCACATGAGTTTCCATTCTAGCCGCAGAGGTTTCTAGCAGAATCCTTGTCTGCACTCGACATGTTTCTAATCAACAGTGGCTTGCCATCAAGCAGAGTGCAGAAGCAGCTAGGTATCTTACTTCATAATGCCAGTGTGTATTTAAATCTGCTCTGTAATCAGCCATTTCTGATTTTCAACTACACTTCCAATTTTAAATGACTAGAAAAAGCAATGAAAAATATAATATGTTCCAACTATTTCATGATGCTTATGAAGCCTTAGAAGAATTTCACAAATATAATAAATAGGAAATCGTTTTCTCCCCAAAACCATGATTTCGCTTTGAGTGTCTCAAACCTGTGAAAACGATGTTTGAATTTCTGAACCGATTTGAATGTGTGTGCAGCAGGTTTGCTCAATCTTGAGTTTCTTTGATTGTACTGTGCATGTATTGTTACCATAGCAACAGTTCAGTTCAGCCTATTTTTAATAGATTTACTTCTTCCCACTTTTGCCCTTAGCAACATTTAGGACCAAAACCAATTAATTTATAACTTGAATCCTGCCTGACGAGTTGCATCAATACTTCTACTTGACATATGGCTTATACAGAAGAAAATTAAGAATAATATTAGCTCCTTATTCACCTCACTCAACCTACTTCTCTACATGTAAAATTTCCTTTTCTTCCTGACTTGCCTCCTCTCTTCTACCCTGCATAAAATTGAGATCTCCCAGAACACTGCTGCAGTGTCCTAATGCACTGTCTGTTCTCCTGGTACCTGTTGTACCTGCTGGTTCCTAATGGCTTCTAGTAAAGCAAAAACTCAATGATCAAAAAAATTTGTACTTTCAAAGCTCTCTATGGTCTCCCAGCTTCCTATTTTGTTGTGTCCCACTTTCTCTCCACAAATACCTCATCTTTTGCTGAGTGTTTCCAGCTTTTCGGCATCCAACTTCACTTCATGAACATTATCAAATGTAATTACTATGCCATTGTTGGCCATAGCTCCAAATTCCAAGGCCTCAGCTCTGGAATTCCTTACCAAAATCCCTCTGACATTTCATCTTAAATTTTATTCCTGTTAAGACATTTCCTAAAACTTCCCAAGTTTCTGGTCATTTGTGCTAATATCTCCACACCTGACCTGCCTATGATATTGCTCTGATGCTGCACAATGGGGAGTTTTGTTGAATAAAAGGTGCTGCTTCATAGATATGAATTGTTGTTCTGACAAAGAGAAATTGGGAAACTGCCTTCGTCTTTCGATGGTTTTTCTTTGTATTTCCTCACAATTTAAAAAAAAATTAATATTTATGAAAAAGTGGGCAGCACAGACATGATGCAATCACTTGTAGGGACCTTCTTTAAGATTTCTTTTATTCATCATCATCATCATCATCATCAGGTGCCATGCCCAGTTTGAGCTTTGACTGCCATGGCCCACACACTCCTGTTTCGGGTCAAGTGGATCAATTCATTGGTATTTATTTACAGTTCTCTGGCTGCTGTCTCCATCATCATTTCTTTTATTACATCATCATAAAACTATTAAAAACTTAAGGCCAGTTAAATTTCTTATGCAATTCATACACTTAATTCTGAAAAACATATTTCAAAACAGTCTCAGTTACAGGATAAAACAATTATTTAAATTTAATTCACCTTGTGTTATATAGAACTACCTCTGATGTCTTTCAATTTATGTTGCAAGGAAATCGATGAAAACAGAAGTGTTAACATTGGGATTGGGATCTCTCTAACATAAATCACAATTTGTTCCATGTAAGATGTAAAGAGATTTTAATTCTTAAATTCTGCAATTATATAGAAAGAGCTTTAGAGGAGCTTATTACATGAAAGTTTAGGAATGTAATTTCAGTTCTGCTTTCTGCTCATTGAAAGAGAAACTTTGGTGGCATTGCACTTTCTGGATCATAAAGGCAGATTTAAACTATGTTATGATTTGAATGCAGCAATGATAAAGGAATGGCGATATATTTCTAAGGCAGTATGGTGATTGACTTAGAAGGAAACCTGTAGGTGTTGGTGTTCCTTTGTGCCCAGTGCCTTCGTCCTGTTTGATGATAAGACCATAAGACCATGAGACATAGGAGCAGAATTGGGCCATTTGACCCATCAAGTCTATTCTCATTCCTGCTGAAGGGTCTCGACTCGAAACGTCGACTGCACTCTTTTCCATAGATGCTGCCTGACCTGCTGAGCTCCTCCAGCATTTTGAGGGTGTTGCTTGGATTTCCAGAAACTGCAGGTTTTCTCTTGTTTGTAGCTGCATTTCATCATGGCTGATTTATTATTCCTCTCAACCCCATTCTTCTGCCTTCTCCCCATAACCTTTGACACCCTTACTAATCAAGAACCTATCAACCTCCCTTTTAAATATACCCAGTGACTTGGCCTCCAAGGCAGTCTGTGGCAATGAATTCCACAGATTCACCTTTGGCTAAATAAATTCCTCCTCATCTCTGTTCTCGTATTCTGAGGCTGTGCCTTCTGGTCTGAGACTCATCCACCACAGGAAACATCTTCCCCATGTCCACTCTATCTTGGCCTTTCAATATTCAATAGGTTTCAATGAGACCTCCCTCATTCTTCTAAACTTCAGTAAGTACAGGCACAGAGACATCAAATGCTCCTCATAGGTTAACCCTTTCATTCCTGAAATCATTCTCATAAACCTCTTCTGGACCCTCTAAAATGCCAGCACATCCTAAAACTGCTCACAATACTCCAAGTGCGGTCTGACCAATGTCTTGTAAGGCCTGAGCATTGCATCTTTGCATTTATATTTTAGTCCTCTCAAGATGAATGCTAGCATTGCATTTGCCTTCCTTACTGACTCAGCCTGCAAGTTAACGTTTAAGGAATCCTACATGAGGACTTCCAAGTTCCTTTGCACCTCTGATTTCTGAATTTTCTCCCTGTTTAGAAAACAGTCCACACCTTTATTCCTTCTACCAAGGTGCATGATCATACACTTCCTGGTACTGCATTCCATCTGCCACCTCTTTGACAATTCTCCTAATCTGTCTCAGCCCTCCTGCAGACTCCCTGCTTCCTCGACACTATTTTTGCGTTGTCCCCAAACTTGGTCACAAAGCCATCAATTCCATCAGCCGATCAGTGACATGTAAAGTGAAAAGCAGAGGTCTCAACAAAAAACCTTACAGAACACCACTAGACACCAGCGGCCCCCTCCTTTATCCCCACTCATTGCTTCCTGTCTGTCAGCCAATCTTTTATCCGTGTTAGTAATACCATGATGTCTTATTTTGTTAAGCAGCCTCGTGTGTGGCACCTTGTCAAGTAAGCAAAATCCCCTGACTCTCCTTTGTCTATCCTCCCTGACATTTCCTCCAAGAGTTCCGACAGATTTGTTCATGCAAGAATTCCCCTTGAGGAGACCGTGCTGGCTTTGTCCTATTTTATCAAGCATCTCCAAGTATCCCGAAACCTCATCCTTAATAATGGGCTCCAACATCTTCTGAAGTCAGGCATTTGCTCTATTATTTCCTGTCTTTTGCCTTCCACCCTTACTGAGGAGTGGAGTAACATTTGCAATGGGGATCTCAGTTTAGGGAGGAGGCACTGAGTGATTCAAAAGAACAAATGCAATGCATTTTATAGATCACTCTGGTCGCTGCACCCAGGGTGTGCTGGTGGAGGAAACCTTGGCCAGGGTGGTTGGATGGATCTGATGCCAATGAAGCAGGTTGTTTTGACCTGGATAGTGTTAAAGCTTCTGAGAGTTGTTAGGGGTGAACCCATTCATGCAGGTGACGAGGATTCATCACATTCCTGACTTGTGCCTTGTAGATGGTATAAAGGCTTTGGGGTGCCAGGAAGTGAATCTCTTGCTGCAGGATACCCAGTCTCTGACCGCTTTTCTTGTAACCACCATAGCTTAGTGACATGTCTAACTGAGTTCCATCCTTTGAGCTACACTGACACAGCGGCGTTTAACAAACTTGCTCCTCGGCTCATAAATTAGCTGTTAAATCATCATCTGATGAGCTCCACTTGTTCTACTGCGTATACATAGGCAGAGTGACAGGAAATAGGGTTGAGTGAACACTCTGCCGTGTAACAATAACAGAAGAGGGCTCAACAAAATCGCGGCTCATGATGTGAATGTGAGAGTCATAGTCATAAACATTAACAGCAGAGAAACCGGCTTTGTGCCCATAATGTTCATGCTGATCTGTTTGATCATCAACACTGGTTCCATTTCCTCGCATTAGAGCTTCATCCATCAATGTCTTGCCTATTCAAGTGCTTGTCTAAATTGTTTTTAATATATCCTGCTCTTCCACCTCCTGGCAACAAATTCCAAGTATTAACCACTCCCTGTGTAAAAAAGTAACTTTCCCCTTGATTCTCCTTCAAAAACCCTGCCTTTCACCTTAACCGTGCCCTCTTGTTGTCCTGCCGAAGAGTCTCGGCCCAAAACGTCGACTGTACTTTTTTCCAAAGATGATACCTGGTCTGCTGAGTTCCTCCAGCATTTTGTGTGTGACGCTCAGATTTCCAGTATCTGTAGATTTTCTCTTGTTTGCCCTCTTGTTTTTGATGCCCCTTCCAAGGAAAAAAAAAATTCTAACCTATTTATGCCTTGTTTCTTTAATCTTCTGAGTTCCTCCAGAATTTTATGTAGGTTCCCCCTCAGCCTCCTGCAGGGAAAATCCAGCTGATCTAATCTCTCCCCAACACTAATGTCCTCCAATCCAGTCAACATCCTGGTGAATCTTCTCCGTACTTCCTTCAGGGCAAGAATGACATAATTAACTGCAAGGAATTGATGACCAGAGCACAATCAAAAGGAAACTCCTCCCAGAGAAGCCTGTGAAGATCAGTGGAGATCTACTTTAATGACAGAGCTCATTTAGTGGTTTTCATTTTGCAGCTGCAATCAGACAGCTGAAACCCCGCTAATGGAATTGGACTGATGTGGGGATTGTAGTGTATAATTGCTGCTTTTCCGGTGACAGTTGTTCACATTTCTGATTGCTACATCTGTGAGAAGTGTATCTGGATGCAGCTCCATGCAGTCCATATTAGGGAGCTGGAGCAGGAGCTGGGAGGCTTTTGGCCATGCAGGAGAATTAGGAGGTGATAGACAGGAGCTATAGGGAGGTAGTTACACCTGAGTTTCAGGGGGTAGGCAAATGGGTGACTGTCAAGAGAATAGAAGGGAATACAAGATAGTGCAGAGTACCCCTGTGGTAGTTCTCCTCAACAGCACTTATATCGCTATGGATACTGTTGGTGGTGTGAGGTGGGAAGCCACAAAGACCAGGTCTCCAACACTGAATCCTGGCTCTGTAGTTCTCCGGGGAAGGAGCAGAAGAGGAGTGCAGTGGTGATAGTGGATTCACCAGTAAGGGGGACAGACAGGAGATTTTGTAGATGTGGTGTCAGGGTCAGGGATATCTCAGATTGGGTCCATGGCCTTCTTAATGGGGAAGGTGAGTAACCAGAAGCCATTGGACATATTGGTACCAATGACATAGGTAGGAAAAGGGATGAGGTCCTGAAGAGAGAATTTAGAGAGCTAGGTAGGAAGCTGAAAAGTAACATTTCAAAGGTAGTAATCTCTGGATTGCTTCTTGTGCCATGCGCCAATGAGGGTAGGAACAGGATGATTTGGCAGTTGACTGTTTGGCTGATGAATTGATGCAGTGGGCAGGGTTTCAGTTTGTGGATCATTGGCATCTTATCTGGGGAAGGTGCTTGGAGTCAAATGAGGTAGGGGAGGTCTCTAGTGAATACTTTGCTTCAGTTTTCACCGGTAAGAAGGATCTTCACAAATGTGAGGACAGCGTAGAATGGGCCTGATGGGATATAACCCAAGTTACCACATGAAGTGAGGGAAGAGATTACTGTGCCTTTGGTCGTGTTCTTTGCAACCTGACTGGCCACAGGAATAGTATCAGAAGACTGGAGCATGGCAAATCTTATTCATTTGTTTAAGAAAGGTATTAGGGATAACCTTGGGAATTATAGATGAGTGAGCTTTACATCAGTGGAGGGCAAACTGTTGGAGAGAACTTTTAGAGGCAGAATTTTTTTGAGCATTTGGAGAAGTATAGACTGAATAAGGATAGTCAGCATGGCTTTGTGAGGGACAAGTTGTGTTTCACAAGCCTGACTGGCTTCTTTGAGGGAGTGACGCTGCAAATTGATGAAGGTGGAGCAGAGGATGTGGTGTATATGGATCTTAGTAAGTTGTTTGACAAGGTTTTCTGTGCTAGGCTCATTCAGAAAGTCAGGAGGCATAGGATCCATGGAAATTTGGCTGCGTATATTCAGAATTGACATGCCCATAAAAGGCAGAGCGTAGCTGTAGCTGGAAGTGTATTCTGCCTGGAGGTCATTGACCAGTACCATTCTGCACACATCTGTCTGATACCCCTGCTCTTTGCGATTTTTATGAATCACTTGGATGAGGACGTTCTTTTGGCCTCATTATAGGAAGAATGTGGATGCATTAGAGAGGGTGCAGAAGAGATTTTCCAGGATGCTGCCTAGGCTTGAGGTTATGCCTTATGAGGACAGGTTGAGAGAGCTTTGGGCTATTCTCTTTGGAGTGAGGGAAGATGACAGGTGACTTGATAGAGGTGTATAAGATAATAAGAGGCATAGGTAGAGTAGAATCAGCTAGAGGTTGTTTTTTTCCCGGGTCATAATTTTAAAATGATTGGGTGTCAGTGATAGTTTTTACACAGAAAATCGTGGGAGTGTGAGACAGGCTGCCAGGGTGGTAGTGAAGGCAGATGCATTAGCAACAAATAAAGGACTCTTAAATAGGCCCAAGGATGAAAATAAATGGAGGGATATGGGAGAGAAAAGGGTTAGGTTGTTCTTAGTGTAGGTTAGAAGGTTGAAGCAACATCATGGGCCAAAAGGCCTGCACAGTGCTGTACTGTCCCATTTTCTATATTTCAGAATGACTGGCCATAATATTCAATCCATCTGTAGTTTCTGAGAAGATGCTCTTGTCCCAAAATATTTCCGGATATATTCAATTATAGATTTTACTTGTTTAATTAAGCTGACTTCATTGCTTGCATTTGTCTGTCAAACATATGAGTTTAATATTTTGAAATGATTTTCATATTGAACTAAGAACATCTTGTTGGCATTGATAATTATGCTTAATCATAAGAAATATTCAGTGACTGGTAATTAGCAAACACGTTAGAATACTACCAATAGTACTACAGTACTATAAAACTATGTATTAGCTCCTAATAGTTATTGACAGAGGAATTCATCCAGTGTACACTGCTGTGTTCTATTGATTGACTGTAAATGAATAAAATCAGTGCAGACACCTAGTGTAGGTAATGGACTGCCTTCCTGCAATTATCAACGATTGCACCCTGAAAATCTTCATTTTCATTGTAACATTCAAGATGATTGTTGATACCTTCAAATTCTTCTTAGGTCCTAATTTGTTGAAGTAGTGAAATCATTTCATTTTCACTCCCAGCCGTTTCTGGCATCTCCAAGCCTGAATGTTTGAAACCACAGTGAGCAAAACAGTTCTAAATTGTCTTACTGCTTATTTCTCACCAACTATCAGTGATAAAATTCACTGCTTTTTGAACACAAACACACACAACTGACACTATTTTAAAAAATGATCACTCTGAGCATGGTGTAGTGTCTAATGGCCACAAAAGTGCACACAACCAACACTAATTGGAACCAGATTGGCAACAGTCTCCTGCCCCAGTTAAGTGACATAACATCCCAAATAAACAAAGGGAAGCCCAGCAATTTTCTCGATTAGTTTTTGTTCTTTAAGCGTTTTCCCAAATAAGCAGCTGCCTCGATTAATCGATGACCCAATTAACTAGAACCCACTGTACATGCAGGGAACGGAAATACAACTGATGCATGCTTTTCTTTACATTCATTATATCATCAGACTGACTAATGCCTCTCACATTTTCTCCTTTAAATGTACATCCAAGAGGTGTTCAAGATGGTTTGACACAGGATCCAGCTACTCAGAGTCCAGCGGACCATGAATAATGCTTCAGTGTGTCCCTCAGCAAGTCAACCTGCACCCTAGAATGTTTAGTCAGCAGTATTTTCTTATCAACATCTCAGTACACTGGAAGACCCATGTTCTAGAGAGAAGAGTGATGCAGAACAACCTATTCTATGATGCACATGCAAGCAAACTTATATTTTTGGAAGGAATTAATGAAAGGTGATCAAAAGCGGGAAATCCAGTCGTTTAAGTCTATCGCCAAGGGTATAAGTGCTATGCAAATGAGCTTTTTTTTTGCTGCAGCACAGTGCATTATAAGCACGACCAACATGAATTGACATAAAAATTAAATTAACATAAATTATACATAATTACACAAAGACAAAACTAGAAAAATAATCATAACCTAATTATCAAGGATAACCTATTTTAAGCTATTGGCCGAGGAGATTTTGGACAACTGTAGCAATCCTTTTTCCATCCTAGATAAGACAAGACAACACAACAACACAAGATACCTATGCCCTGCTGCATGATTCAATAATATGCTGAACCTCAGAAGAAACATTCTTCGCTGATTTTAAACAGTACATTAAACAAAAAGGTGAGTGCAGCAGGAAAGCTGGGCCAGCGAGAATATTCTACTACAGATACGTAATTGGTTGACAAAACACAGAAATTGGAGAAATAGGAAATTCCATCTGTCTTAGGAAATTCATATTTTGAGAAATGATGATGTTGTGGACAAAATGCAAGCAAATCAAACTGATGATGCTGGTATTCTAAAAGGCTGAACAAGTTTAAGTTGCTGGAAGATTTGAATAAATGTGAGTTGGACAAACAGTCAGAAGAAATGCAATAAAAAGAAATGTAATGTGCTTCATATGGGGACAAACTGTTTTCTTGTTATTTAAATAGAAAGAAAATAGTGTGCATTGAAAATGAACAATCTAAGGATCCGAATGTAATTAATTGAATCTATCACAACAATGCTTTCTGATAGTAAATAAAGCAAATACAGGTCTATAAAATATTAAAAGGTAAATATTGGAAATTGTGAGGTAATCCTCCAGCTTTATAAATCATTGGCGTCTCTGCACTTAGAATAAAATGTACAGTTTCATTCGCCACAGTACAGGAAAGCTTTTGTCGCTATTGAAAGGATACAAAAGAGTGCAGCCAGAATAACTAAGGAGATAGACAGATTGGATTATGAGGGTAATTATGTAAATAGGGCATGTTCTCACTTGAAGAGAGAAGGTTGAGTGGTTATATGATTACTGCTTTCAGAATGCTAAAGGGACTTTGTGATGTAGACCAATGACAAGCTGTTTCATTTTGTCCAGAACAGTAGGACCAAAGATTACAGCCTCACTTGAAGGGGAGTAAATTCAGTGCTAAACTGTGGGATCAATATTTCTGTGAGGGAGTGGTAAAACTATGGAACAGGCTCCCCATGGAGATAGTGGGAATAGTAAGTGCTGATTCATTCAAATGCAAATTAGATTTCTTTCAGGAAATAATATTTTGGTATGAAGTAAAGGAGTAATTTGGGGCATGACAGAAGGCAAGTGTAGAATATTTAGGAAGGAGAGGTAACTTTGTGTCCTGGGTTACAGAGCAGAGCATCAGACAATTATTTTCCTGATTTGGAATTATAGAAATGATAGAACGATAAACTGTCCTGGGAACAATTCCAAAATCTTTCTGTGTTTTAAAACAAAGTGTTACGTACCCCGTAACTGGGTTGCCAAACCAGCAGAAATGGATCACTCAGTTGGAGTCTGGATTACTAGATCTAAGAAAGTTTTATTAAAGAAACAAGCAATACAGTAATCGAAAGGATAATAGATGCAACAGTTCAGCAATGATAAACACACTTGTGCACAGAATTAAGATAACAGGATCAATCAAGCTCTATCGTTGTCTAGGGGTAAATGACCAGTTTCAAAGTGACACAAAGTCCAGTTCAATTTAGTTCAGTTTGCAGTAATCGTTGCCATGGCGATGGACAATGTGGGGGGAAGGAAAGAGAGAATGAGAACGAACGATCATCCAAAACGGCTTCCACTCACAGACCTGCGATATTGCTCACAAGCAGCTTTCGGGCGAGTCCTTTGTGATGTCACCTGAGGTCACCGACTGTGACCCCTCCTCCAGATGCGGTCGATCCTCTGCAGTGAACCCGGCACCCAAGCAAGGGCGGACACACACCGAGTTCCCGCTGATCGTACCTTTCCACCCTGTGCGTTTAAGGTCCGGTACTTCCCACCGACTTGTGAGAGGTGCACCACTTCCAGGGTCTCGTTACCTCGGGTGTCGTGTGTGTTCTGCCTTAGCGAACCTGTCCCTTTTTATCCCCCTGCTGGGGTATCGCCTGTCCATCACTTCAAACAGTTCAGGGTTCAAAGGGGGAGCCGATCTTGACAAAACCCAGACTGATGGCTCCTTCATTAACACCTCCAAATGCTGCTTCATGGTGTGCCTTATCTCTCCCTCCCCTGAGGACAGGTGGCAGACCAACTGCTGATGCCACTGGTGCTAGCCCAGGCCAGCAAACATCTTAATTTATGTGTATTCTCATCACAAAAGTAACTTTACAATATGGTTGGAGCTGTATCTGAATATATGTATAATTCCGAGGTCATTTTAAAAAAAATTGAAAGAGAAGAGGTTTAAGTGCATTAGCTGGAGAAAATATGATTGTTCTACAAGTGAGAAAATGGAGAAATCAGAGGCTGAGTTGAGATGCAGCAACAAACTTCTTCTGTTCCTGCTGCAATGTACGCTCCTCCCCAATGCGGTATTGCACAGAAATCTGTCTATTCCATAGCCGCTCATTTGGAATCTATCATATTTCAGTCATTTGAGCACACTCTCTTTTTTCCATTTCTGCTTCTTTAATAATCAGTTCATCACATTCCCCTCATGCTCTTTGGTAAATTCATTATTTAGCAGTGGAAACAAGGACTGATAATTCCAACATGCACAGCTCTGAATGCAACATTCAGAGCATTTATCCAGAATTGGAAAAACACATGCATAAATTTCATTTCCTTAGAGCCTGCTGTAGTTTGGCCCATTGCAGTTCATTCTTGTCACTACCCCCAAGCAACAAAGGATTGAAAAGACTACATGCCAGCTGAGAGATAACCCAATTCTGAAGGAAGTGAACTCCAAAATTTAATGTGGAAGATCTTTAGACTAAACCCGCAGGCTCTTCTCACATATATAGGAGGAGGAAGACATGCTAGAGCTCAGGAGGGTTAATGGCGCCTAACGGCAACTCCTTTGCTTGCATCTTCAGAAACAGCTCTATTTCCCGCTTTAATATCTCTATTTTTCCCTTTCAGGGTTCTTTTGAAGACCCTGACCTGGAGATACATGCTGACTACGGTTCTTTGCGGGAATGGGACCCGCTCTCGGGGTTTCACAACTGGCTATTGTTCGACACGCCATGGTGTCGGCCTAAGAGCTCCGCTCGCCTTCGGAGGACTGAGTTTTTGTGGCTCTGGAGACTGGCGGATCAGAGGTCGGTGTCTGAGCAGAAGTCTGGTGTGTCGTGGGAGGTGGGAGATCTAAGGCTGTGTGCCCAGAGACCCAAGATCTTTGGGCACAGAGCTTGGAGAAAGCGACACAACGGCCTTTTAACATCACAAACCAGCGAGTTGTTTGTTATGTCTCCCCTCTTGCTGTGAAACAGAGACACCTCTTTTTCCCTTATTAGGAAGGGAGAGAGCCTGTGGTACGTCGAATGCCGAGTGGACGATGTAATCTTTGGAGTACTGCAAGCCTGTGTCTTTGCTGTTGCCTTGCTCACGCTTAAGTACTCGGTGGCAGCTGCCAATGCATTTTTTTGCCAGAGGGGGATTGTTGCTTGCTGCTGCTTACACATGGGAGGGAGGGAAGCTGGGGATGATTTTGGGTTTCTAACATTTAACCGTCATTCACTCTTTGGAGGGCACACCTCTGCTTTCATGGATGGTTGTGAAGAAAAAGCATTTCAGGATGTATATTGTATACATTTCTCTGATATTAATTGTACCTTTGAAACATTTAGAGGATATATGAGACACCATTAATATGGCTATCTTGCAGAAGGTAAGCATATTTGAATGCCGTATCTACAGACAGTTTTCCTTTTGACTGCTACAGGGGAAGACGTTGCCCAGAGTGCTTCTCAGCTGTTTCGTCTTAGTAGCCAAAGAGCTGCTTTCAGTAGACAATCAATCCATCAAGATACTCAGTGAAAATAACCTTCACTAAACCACAACACCAAGAAAAATGCAGAGAACTGCATCAACCATGTCCTTCCATCACTTCACAATCATCCTTTACTCTGTCAACTAAGAAAAATTATGGTGAATTCTTCCTAAAACTGGCTTTGCACTGTAATTTGTTTATTCATCAGTTGCTACATGATGGTATGCAAGCAGTGAATATAAGCAATGGGTCCATAACAAAATGAATTCCTGTGCAGGATGTAGTCAACCAAGGGTTCATTATCACTCCATCTCTTTTCACAGCAATATCACAACACATCTCCACTAGGCTTCACACCAGACCAATGGACTATTGCTTAACCTCTCCCCATTTTAATTAGTGTTGTGGTTAGCACAACGCTTCACAGTACCCGCGACCTGGGTTCAATTCCCTACGCTGCCTGTAAGGAGTTTGAACATTCTCCCAATGACTGTATGGGTTTCCTCCAGGTGCTCCAGTTTTCTCCCACAGTCCAAAGACATACTGGTTGGTAGGTTAATTGGTCATTGTAACTTGTCCGGTGATTAGGCTAGGGTTAAATTTGGGGTTGCTGGGAGGGACAGCTCGAAGGGCCAGAAAGACATATTCCACACTGCATCTCAATAAATAAATAAATAAATAAACTGAATGTTATTTCAGAGCTATAGTGGACAAAATACATGGAAGCTGGTGAGCGATGAGAAGGATAGAAAATGGTACAGTGATGAATTACTGGGAATGTGGTAACTGAAATTTGATGCAGAAGTTTATAGGATAAAACATTCTGGTAGGTACAGTGAGAGAAAAGAATAAATTATAAAGAGTACATTGCCTAAGTGGGCACAGGGACAAAGAGACCTGTGTAAATGTGTGAAAAGATCTTTGAAGGTAATAAACTCAGAAAATGCTGGGAAGTCTCAGCAGGTCAGGCAGCTTCAGTGGAATTCAAAGTTAATGATTCCAATCAGTGGTGAAGAGTCTTCAGTCAAAAAAAGTGAAATCTGTTTTTCTTTCCACGCTCAGCCTGACCTTCTGAGTGTTTCCAGGATTTTCAGTTTTATTTCAGACTTCTAGCATTTGCAGGTTTATGCTTCCCAAATCTTTGAAAGTACCAGGTCAAGGAAACAATTTAAAAAATATACATCTTTGTTGTTCCTTGCATTACTTCAATGCATTAATGTGATGAAAGCATCTGTGAATGGCACACAAAACAGATTTTCAGTGTACCACAGTACATGTGACAATAACAAAACCCAATTTACTAATTTAGTATTTTGTGGAAAGAATGCATAATATCTCTCCTCTATAAAGCACTTGTGTATCCTAAATCGAATACAGCAAAAAATATTGGTCCCTCTGTTACAGGAAGAATATGAGGAGTCCAAAAATGGTGAACAAAAGATTTAATGGATATAACCACTATGTTGCAGGTTTCAATGTTCTGATGTACATATGAGAAAGAAAGCTAATCTTTAGTTAAACTGACAACTGTCCTCACAATAGGGAATGCAGAGAGACAGTTTATCAGAATGTTTCAAAATCATTACATGAATGAAGAGAAACTGTTTCATTGGTGATGAGCTGGAGAAACAGAAGCCTCCAAGGTGATTGTCAAAAAAAAAGCAACGGTTAATATTAGTAAAGCCTTTAACACCCAGCAAGATATATAATCTAGAATTCAGTCTGAAAAGTTGGTGGAAGCTGACTCCAGTGTGGATTTCAAGTCCCCGTGCAAGATTCCCTGAAGGTCAACTTGCAGGCTGAGTTGGCAGTAAGGAAGGCAAATACAATGTTAGCACTCTTTTCAAGAGGACTCAAATATAAAACCAAGGATGTAATGCAGAGTCTTTATAGGGCATTGGTTAGACAACACTCGGAATATTGTGAGCGGTTTTGGACCCTGTACCTAAGAAAGGGTATGTTGGTATTGGAGAGGGTCCAGAAGAGGTTCACGAGAATGATTTTGGGAATGAAATGGTTACGTATAAGGGGTGTTTGATGGCTCTGGGCATGTACTCACTGGAGCTTAAAAGAATGAGAGAGAATCTCGTTGAAGCTTATTGAATATTGAAAGGTCTGGATAGAGCGTACGTAGAGAGGATGTTTCCTATAGTGGGGGGAGTCTAGAACCAGAGGGCACAGCCTCATTATAGAAGGGCATCCTTTAGAATAGAGATAAGGAGGAATTTCTTTAGTCAGAAGCTGGAAAATCGTTGCTGCAGATGGCTGTGGAGGCCAAGTCACTGGGTATATTTAAAGCAGAGGTTGATAGGTTCTTGATTAGTAAGGGCATCAAAGATTATGGGGAGAAGGCGGGAAAATGGGGTTGAGAGGGATAAAAAATCAGCCATAGTGGAATGGTGGAGCAACCTCAATGGGCCGAGTGGCCTAATTTGCTCCTATGTCTTATGGTTTTTATGAAATCTATATACTGCATATGTAAGTGTTCACCCTATACAGAGTGAGAGCTGGGGAACAGGATAACTGGTCTGAATGGCCTCTTTTGTAAAGGTTTAATGTTTGACTGATACGCTGACTACTCTAATCAGTTGTTTACCAAGGTGATATCAGAGCCTACCCATTCAACGTTGGCCATTTATTAAAGTGAAAGGTTTCCTCACAATTAAAGTTTGAACAGTGATACCAGTGTTTTGTACAGTACTACCCAATGATTTAATCAGAACCAGCTGTTTTAGTAGAATCTAACCATGACTAGAACTCTTATATTGCTCATTAGTTGGGAAAATGCATATGTTCAATTATCTGACCTCATCACCTATCTGTTCTTGGCAGATTCGGATAAGCAAAATTCCTCTGTGGTAGCGTTTTGGCTAGCTGCCAACACAGTGTTGACCAGTCGTCCAGAACTTAATTTAATCCTTTTACATAAATGAAACGTGAAGCACTGAATTTTAAAATAAAAGTCTATTTTGTTTTTTTTAAAAACATGTATATATTAGAACAATGGGATGAATTGGTCAAACTTTGAATATGCTGTTTTTTCAGTTCTTTATTTTCTTCTGATTGTACCTGTATTATCTATTAGAAGTTTGCTGAAAAGCTGTACCACAGGAATGTCAAATGAATTACAATGCTGCAAAGATTGTTGGTACAGTTATGCCATTCTGTCAGTATTCTCACTTGAGCTGATAAAATCTGCTTTCAGCACTTTGCTGGATCAACATCATTAATCACACTGCAGTGTTGTAAACTAAAATAATAATGCTGTTTCTCACAGTATGGCCTAGTTTGGTGCACCAATATCTATCCTTGAGTCTGGGATACCAAGAAAGCATCCCCACAGAATGGAACCTCAAATAAAAACTTTATCCACTAAAATGTCTGAAGAAGTGCAACATAAACAGAAAATGTCAGTTGACAGTGCCAGCGGACATCGATCGAGTTCAATACCTGCCACTGTCTGTAAGGAGTCTGTATGTTTTGCCCGTGACTGCGTGGGTTTCCTCCTGGTGATCTGGTTTCCTCCCACATGCCAAAGATGTATTGTATGGGCCAGGGTTAGTATGTTGTCCCCCGAAGCATGGCAACACTTATGGGCTGCTCCCAAGTAAATCCACAGACTACGATGGCTGTTGACTAAAATGACGGATTTCACTGTTATACTTCGATGTTTCGATGTGCATGTGACAAATAAAGTTAATCCTTAATCTTCCTTACTGAGCAGGCCAGACATTATCTGTGGGCAGAAACAGGGGATTTTGCCCTTTTGTCAATTCAGTAGTTTATTCTATTCATCTTTAGCATCCAAAGTCCTGTTTGTGACAGAATGCAATCAATATCAGAGCAGCATGAAGGCATTGAAATGATATATCTACCAGCCATTTCCTGATTGTTGATTATTTTAAAGGCATGCAGCCATATCACTTAAGATATATGAACTTGACACCGTACATATCTTACGACAATAGTTGCACTTAAGTTATAAGGAGAGACGGAAAAGATTGGGTTTGTTTTTCTGGAAACAGATGTGGCTGAAGGGAGAGTTTGACAGATGTGTACAAAATTCTGAGAGGCATAAATAAAGTGCATAGTAAGAAAGTTTTCTCCATGGTAGAGGTGTCTCAGACCAGAAGGTATAGGTTCAATGTTAGGAATTAGAAGTTTAAAGGGTTCTGGGGAAGAACTTTTTCACCAAGAGGGTGATTGTGGACTGCCAGAGAAGGTGAAGCAGGAAGGTACTCTCATAATACTTGAAAGAACATTGGAATTGTCAAGAAAAAGAAGGCTATGAATCAAATGATGGTAAATGAGATCAGGAATCTGATGGTCTGCATAGACATGGCGACTAAGGGCCTGTTTCTGTGTTATTTGACTTGATGACTCTGGGAAACAACTTGGCTCTTCAGTTTCTAAAGCCTTTAAAAGTATGATTTCATTCCTGAAAGATTTGTAATGTGATGTGAAAAGCACACTCTACTTCCTTCAGTCATTCAATTCCTTAAAACTACCAGCGCAACCCTAATCACTACAGTTCAGTAACATTATGACCTTTACGATCTTTATATCCTGAAAGGGATTGTTGTTATTTCTTTGTTCTAATTGTGTTTGTTCTTTATTTTTTACAATCCATGTTTAATTTATCTTTTTCTCGTGAGTGCTGCTTATATGATGCTATGCACTTGTGAGGGAATGGATCGGGTGACTGCATGCTGGCTTTTCACCCCTTCCCCCTCCAGTCTGGGTGAGGCTGGAACTGGAGGACATAGGTTGAGGGCGAAAGGTGAATCTGAGGGGAAATTTCTTCACTCAGAGGGTGGTGCTCTCAGTGGAAGTGGTAGATGAATTATAACATTTAAGAGAAGCTTGGATAGGTACATTAAGGAGAGGGGTTTTGAGGGATATATTCTGGGTGCAGATAGATGGGACTAGGTAGATGATCGGGTCACTATGGACTGGATGGGCCGAACGGTCTGTTTCTGTGCTGTAGTACTCTATGGCTCTATGATGCTAATGCAAGTAAGCTTTCATTGGACCCGACCATATAACAATAAACTCGAAATTTGACCAGTCAATTTGCACTTAACTAGGTCTCACTAAAACACTCAGGTAAATACCAGCTAATTTGCTTTAATAATGTTGGTTCAGGAGGAGATACCTACCAGGATGGACTGCTCTTCCTCAGAGAGTACCATGCATTTGATATGCCCATTGAAGATAGCTGGTCATGACATGGATCCTAGAAGAGCACATAAAGTTTACAACACAGGATCCCATTCAGTGACAGATGTGCTTGTATAAGAGCTGCTTAACTTAATCCCACCTTCCAGCATGAGGTTCTGAGACCCACAGGTGATAACTTTCAGCAAACATCCAAAAACATGTGTTGAGACCATAAGACATAGGAGCAGAAGTAGGTCACTCAACCCATTGAGTCTGCTCTGCCATTCCATCATCACTGTTACATTATCCCTCTCAACCCCATTCTCCTGGCTTCTTTAATGCCCTGACTAGCCAAGAACTATCAACCTCCACTTCAAACATACTCAGTGCCTTGGCCTCCATAACCATCTGTGGCAATGAATTCCACAGATTCACCACACTTTGGCTAAAAAATTTCCTTCTCATCTGTGTTTTAAATGAACACCCTTGCATTCTGAGGCTGTGCCCTCTGGTCCTAGACTCCCCCACCATAGCAAGCATCCTCTCCACATCCTCTCTGTCTGGGCTTTTCAACAAGATCCCACCTTATTCTTCAAAACTCCAGTGAGTACAGGCCCAGAGTCATCAAATGCTCTGCACACATTAACCCCTTCATTCCCAACATCATTCTCGTGAACTTCCTCTGGACTCTCTTTAACACCAACACACTTTTTCTTAGATTAGGGGCCCAAAGCTGCTCACAATATTCCAAGTGAGGTCTGTCTAATGTGTTATAATGACTCAACTCCTTGCCCTTATATTCTAGTCCTTTCAAAATGAATGTTAACATTGTATTTGCCTTCCTTACCACCGACTCGACCTGAAAGTTAACCTTTAGGGAATCCTGCACAAGGACTCCCAAGACCCTTTACACCTCTGAGTTTTGAATTTTCTTGTCACTTAGAAAACAGTCTATGCCCTTATTCCTTCTACCAATGTGCATGACCATACAATTCCCTACATTATATTCCAACTGCAACTTCTTTGCTCTTTCTCCCAACGTGTCCACATACTTCTGCTTCTTCAACACTACCATCCCATCCACCTAACTTCTCATTGTCTGCAAACTTGGCCACAAAGCCATTAAGTCTGTCATCCACATCACTGACATATAACGGAAAAAGAAGAGGTCCCGGTACCGACCCCTGAAGAACACCAATAGTTACAAGCAGCCATCCAGCATCAGCCCTCTTTATTCTGACTCCTTACCTTCTGCCAGTCAGCCAATCTTCTATCCATGCTAGAATCTTTCCTGTAATACCATGAGCTCTTATCTTGTTAAGCAGCCTTGTGTGTGCCACCTTGTCAAAGGCCTTCTGAAAATCAAAGTAAACAATATCCACTGACTCCCTTTTGTCTCTACTCCAGTTATTTCCTCAAAGAATTCCAACAGATCTGTCGAACAAGGGTTTCCCTTGAGGAAACCATGCTGACTTTGGCCTACTTTATCATGCACCTTCAAGTATCCCGAAACTTCATCCTTAAGAATGGACTCCAATGCCTTTCCAACCACTAAGCTCAGAACAACTGGCTTATAATTCCCTTTCTTCAGTCTCCCTCCCTTCTTAAAGGGTGAAGTGACATTTGCAATTTTCCATTCCTCAGGAACTATTCCAGAATCTAGTGATTATTGTAAGATTATTACTAATGTCTCCACAATCTCTTCAACTACCTCATTCAGAACCCTGGAGTGTACTCCATCTGGTCCAGGTGACTTACCTATCTTCAGACCTTTCAGGTTCCGAAGCACCTTCTCTTTAGTAATAACAACTACACTCACTTCTGCCCCCTGACACTCTTAAACATCCGGCATACTGTTAGTGTCTTCCATAGTGAAGACTGATGCAAAATACTTACTATGATCCCCTGCCATTTCTTTATCTTCCATTACTACCTCTCCAGCATCATTCTCCAGCAGTCTGATATCAACTTACTTATCTGCACTATCATCCTATTCCTGTCCTTACTAGCATGTGGCACTGGAAGTGAACCAGGGGTTATTATCATGGAGGACCTGATCTTCAGCCACTTCCCTTACTCCCTACACTCACTGTGTAGGACCTCTTCCCCTTTTCTACCTGTGTCACTGGTGTCACTGGTGCCAATGTGCACCATGACCTCTGGCTGCTCACCCTCCCTCTTGAGAACATTCTGCAGCTGCTTTGAGACATCCTGTATCCTAGGAGGCAACACACCATCTTGGCTTTTCTTTCCTGTCCATCCCGCTAACTATCGAGTCTCATATCACTATCACTCTGCTTGATTTTACTCTTCCCTGCTGTACCCCAAAGTCCACCACAGTGGCCTGGCTGCTGCTGCTGTGCCCTGATAAGTCATTCCACCCCACCCACCCCACCAGCAGTACCAAAGGGGTGTACTTGTTGCTGAGGCGAATGGCCACAGGGGAATCCTGCATTGACTGCTTACTCCTCTTACTGCTCCTGGTGGTCAGCCACCTACTATCGGAAGCCTACACTCTGGGTGTAACCACCTCAGTAAAAGGCTCATCTATGAAGTTTTCAGCCTCCCAGATGCTCCTAAGTACATTCAGCTCCATTTCCAAAACCTTAACCTTTGTCAGTCAGGAGCTGGTTGGGTGCACCTCCTGTAGATGTAGTCATCAGGGACACCATTTTGTACCCTGAGATCCCAAGATCTCACGGGGGAGCAATCTATTGCCTGAATTACCATCCTGCCTACACTCGTTATACCTCTAAATTCTCAAACATAAGTTTTAGCCTGTGCCTGTTCTTGCCAAGTCTGTTGAGCCAAAGCCTATTCACTCTAACACTGTCTTCTTCAACAAAGGCTGCGTCATCGGAGTACTGGAAGGAGACAGAGGGCACCTTTCCCTCAATCTGAGCAAAATAAAGGAGCTGGACATTGGCACTCACACTCCTGTTTACATTAATGATGCTGTGATGAAAGAGTTGAAAACAAGTAACCACCACCAATTGCGTGTCGCGTTCAACATTGACACCAAAGCCAAGAAAGCACTCCAGCTCATCTATGTCCTTAGGAGGGTAAATAAATTCAGCATGTTCCTATAGATCCTCATCGATTTTTATAGATACACTATCACACTTGGTATGGCAACTGCTCTGCCTAGGAGCATAAGAAATGACACAGAGTTGTGGACACAGCTCAGCACATCACAATAACCAGCCTCACATCCGAGGCCTTTGTCTACACTTCTTACTGCCTTGGTAAAGCAAACAATATAATTGAAAACCCCTCCTACCCCCAGTCAGGCAGAAGATACAAAAACCTGAAAGCACATACCGCCAGGCGAAAGCACAACTTCTACCTTGCAGCGATAAAAGTGCTGAACAGAAACCTTGTATGATAAGATGGACTCTTGACCTTACAGCCTACCTTGTCGTGGCCTTACACCTTATTGTTTGCCACCACTGCACTATTTCAGTAATGGAACACTTTATTTTGCAATTTATTGTTGTTTTTCCTTTGTACTTGCTTGATGTACTGATGTGATAAAATGATCTCAGTGGATGGCATGCAAAACAAAGTTTTTTCACAGTACCTATGTATAGATGACAATAATCAACCAATTTACCAAAAATACAATAAGACAAATGGTTAGAAGAACACCAAGAGGTTACTAAATCATTGAATAACTCATAACAAGAATGAAAAAATTACAGCATTTTGTGGGAGCTGCAGAAATATTTGAAGAGAAAAATTAGAATAGTTACAAAAAAAAACAGAAAGGAAATTGAAATCGACTGTTCCACTTTAACATGAAGCCGAAAGCAGCAAAGGTGGATCCACAATCAAAACAGCAAGAAAATTTAAGGATTGGGTAGACATACATACATATTAAAATTTCCTGCTTGGTAGGAGAATTCAGGTTCTAAATTTGTCCTCGCAGACTTTTGGATTTTGGAGATTAAGTTCATGACAAATTAAAGCCCAGGCATGAAAAAAGTTCAGATTTCAAAGTAGATGTATTATTAAAGTGTATAGATGTCACCATATACCACCCTGAAATTAATTTTCTTGAGGGCATTCACAGTAGGAACAAAGAAACACAAAAGAATCAATGAAAAACTACACATAAGACAAACAACTGATATGCAAAAGAGAACAAACTGCAAATACAAAAAGAAAAAAAAGTAATAATAACAACAATAAATAAATAATAAATAATACTGAGAACATGATCTGTAAGGTCCTTGAAAGTGAGAACACAGGTTGTGGAATCAGTTAATCAGTTCAGTGTTGAGGTGAGTGAAGTTGTCCACTCTGGTTCAGGAGCCAGGTGGTGGAAGGGTAATAACTGTTCCTGAACCTGGTGGTGTGGGACTTGACACCTCTGTATCTCCTTCCTGATGGCAGCAGCGAGAGCAGGATGGTGAGGTTCCTTGATGATGGATGCTGTTTCCTTGTGCCAGTGCGCCTTATAGATGTGCTTAATAGTGCGGAAGGCTTTTCCTGTGATAGACTGGGCTGTATTCACTACATTTTGTTGGCTTTTCCTTTCCTGAGCAATAGTGGTTCCATACCAGGCCATGATTCAACCAGTAAGGATACTATCCACTCTGCAACTATAGAAGTTTGTTGAAGTTTTAGTTGACCTGTCGAATCTTCACAAGCTTCTAAGACAGTAGAGGCACTGCTGTGCCTTCATTGTAATAACACCTACATGTTGGTCCCAGGGCAAATCCTCTGAAATGATAACACCAAGGAATTTAAAGTTGCTGACCCTCTCCACCTTCGATCGTCTGATGCGACTGGATCACGGACCCCTGGTTCCTTCCTCCTGTAGTCAATAATTGCTATTTATTCATATCTTCATTTGCACAGTTTGTTTACAGTTACCAGTTACTGATGTTTACAGTTTACAGTTACTATTCTATAGATTTGTTAAGTACGCCTGCTGAAAATGAATCTCAGGATTGTATGTGGTGACATATATGTACTCTGATAATAAATTTTATTTTGAACCTTGAACTTTGATCAGCTCTTAGGTTTTGCTGACACTGAGTGAGAGGTTGTTGTAGCAGCATAATTCAGCAGATTTTCCATCTCTTTCCTGTATGCTGATTTGTCAGTACCTTTGACTCGAGCAACAAAGGTATTGTCATCAGCAAATGTAAATATGGCATTTGAGCTGTACTTATCTTCACAGTCATAATTAAAAAGAGAGTAGAGTAGGCGTCTAAGCACACAGGCTTCTGATGTCTCTGTGTTATTGGTGGTTGTGGGGGAGATGTTGTTGCCAATTTGAACTGACTGGGGTCTGCAAGTGAGGACAGGGCCCAGATAAGCAAACATATTCATCCTGACGTTACCTGGGAGGAATGTGGAAAATTTGAGACTGGAAAATTCATTTTCATGTGCTTACTTCTAGGGTATCGAGTCAGTACTGAATTTTCCATTCTTGGTCATCACACACTCAGTGGTGTTACGTAAACGGCAACAATGACTATCAATCGAGACAGGTTATATAAAAACAACCAAACATTTATTAAACACGGACAAACGATAAGGTAAAAAAAACAAACAAAAACTTTAACCGGAAGTTAACCGATATGCAACTGTTCAACAACTCAACATTCGGCACTGGTTCTTAAAGCGTTAAATGTAAAAACAGTTCTTAAAGCGATAAAATCAGATATAGTTCTTAAAGCGATAATTTCGACAGTCCAACAGATCTATATGTTCAATTGGAAGAGACTTCTCTGGAGAAGGATTTCTTCACAGATGCAACTTTCCTGCTGGTTCTGTCCACAGAATCCACGTGGAAGTAACTAAACAGTTTAAAACAACTGACCTTAAATTCTTTTAGAGAGAGAGAGCAAACTATTGCAGGAACTCCTTGCTCTTTTCTGCAAGAGTTATCCTCGATGCAGGTTGCTGCTCTGCCAACGAAGACTCAATAAGGTCGATCCTTTGTTAAACTGCCAAACGATGCCAACTCCTCCTGATCGCTGGATCCTGCACTTTGATAAATTCTTCACTCTCCCTTCTACAGTTGGAATTGAGCAAATCAACACAACTAGCCAAAAATTTCCAGTCCAATAATATGGTATCTTGCAATAGAATGCAAAACCATTTTAAAAATGAAACTGCGTCACAAAAACAAACACGCAACAGAAATGGAGATACCGCACATTCTACCTGGAAATCTACAAACTAAAAGCCTACTGCGTCACCTGGGTTGACCCTTATATAGTCATGGTGCACATGTCATCACGTGACCTCACATCAGCGGGAAAATCACATCAGGTGACCTCCAAAAGACCATTACATCATTCTTACAAAAAAACATAGATCTCCTTGAGCATGTAACAGTGGCAAATTTATTTGGTACACCGGACACCTGCTTGTTAATACAAGCAACTAATCAGCCACTCACGAGGCAGCAACTCAGTGCATAAATGCATGCAGACAAGGTCAAGAGGTTCAGTTGTTGTTGAGACCAAACATCAGAATGGGAAAGAAATGTGATCTAAATGACTTAGACTGTGGGATGATTGTTGATGCCAGATGGAGTGGTTTGATTTAGATTGCTGATCTCCTGGGATTTTCATGCACACAGTCTCTAGAATTAACAGAGAATGGTGTAAAATGGTGTAAAAACTACCAGTGAGCAATAGTTCTATGGGCAAAAATGCCTTGTTAATGAGAGAGGTCAAAGGAGAATGGCCAGAGTGGCTCAAGCTAACAGGAAGGTGACAGTAACTCAAATAATCACGTGTTACAACAGTGGTGTGTAGAAGAGCATCTCTGAATGCACAACACATTGAACACTGAAGTGGATGGGCTACAGCAGCAGAAGACCATGAACATACACTCACTGGCCACTTTATTAAGTACAGGAGGCACATAATAAAGTAGACACTGCGTGTAAGGTTAAGTCAATCAGGGTGATATTAAACCTGATTCTGGAATGTGGCCTAGTAATGAATATAAACCTTCTCTGTAGTGAGAGGAGGACCTTTAATAATGTTTACTTTCTCTTGTAAGTTAATGTTAAGAACATTAACAAAGCAGAACTTTTTTTTGAAATATTTGCATAACTAGTCAACATTGTACATTTCATTTATTGTGCCTATAATTATCCGGCAGGAACTGCATGTCTGCACTAAAGTTTTCCTCCCCTCCATTGGTCAGTTTATTTTTCCCTTCGGGTTCAGGCATGCAGTACATCATGTGCCAAAGTAATTGGATGGAGTATAAATTCTATGTAACAACCTGGGAAAGGATTCACTGCTAACATAATGGTCTTTCTGTAGAAGCAGTGTTTGGGTTATGGTTAGAGGTAATGGGGGCTTTGCAATGTGAGCCGTCCAATGAAAGGAGTGTCTCTTTCATGTTGTGTTCCTGACCCCGGGGTGAGCCGAATCTTTGGTTCGGTGGGAGCTGATAGGAGAAGACACTGCAGAGTTGAAGTCGTAGGTCTCAACCTGGAGTGGGGCCACGATTCTTTTTCTTTTTTCAACACTTTTATTGATATTATATAAATTAAATACTGATGGCAATTTTGCCCAAACACCTGCCTGTCTTTCTCACAGTCTCACTACACACTGCTTCTAGTTGTACCTCAAATGTCCCATCCTCGGCCTGATCACTGTGGTTTCCATCCTCCTACCAAATTAGTTTAAACACTCCCCAAAAGTTCTAGAAACCAGCCTGCAATGGTATTGGTATTTTTTTTTGGATCTCCCCCTCCCCCTCCCTCTTTCAAATCCCTTACTAGCTCTTCCTACAGTTAGTCCTGACGAAGGGTCACGGCCCAAAACGTCGACTGTACCTCTTCCTAGAGATGTTGCCTGGCCTGCTGCATTCACCAGCAGCTTTGATGTGTGTTGATGCTGTCTAAGTTGCGTGCCATCTTGGTCAATGTCTCCCATCCACTACATAATGTACTGGTTGGGCACAGGAGTACATTCAGCCAGAGACTCATTCCATCGAGATGCAACACAGAGCGTCATAGGAAGTCATTCCTGCCTGTGGCCATCAAACTTTACAACTCCTCCCTTGGAGGGTCAGACACCCTGAGCCAATAGGCTGCTCCTGGACTTATTTCATAATTTACTGACATAATTTACATATTACTATTTAACTATTTATGGTTTTATTACTATTTATTATCTATGCTGCAACTGTAACAAAAACCAATTTCCCCCGGGATCAATAAAGTATGACTATGACCATGACTGTGACTATGTTGCTTGAATTTCCAGCATCTGCAGAATTCTTCGTGCAATGGTATTGGTCCCCCTTAGATTCAGGTGTAATCTGTCTTTTTTGTTCAGTTCGTATCTTCCCAAGAAGAGATCCTAATGCTACAGAGATCTGAAACCCTGCCTCCCTCAGCCACTTTTTTATCTGCCAAACCATCCTATCCTTACCCTCATTGGTGCATGGCACAGGCAGCAATCCAGAGATGACTATCTTCGAGGTCCTGCTTTTCAGCTTTCTACCTAACTCCCTATATTCTATCTTTAGGACCTCATCCCTTTTCCTACCTATGTCATTGTCCTAAAAAAGAAAAAAGGCACAAAGAATAAAATGGATGACAGATAAAATCAAAAATCTAATGGAAGAAAGCAAATCCTATAGAATATAAGTCCTTAGATAAAAAAGTTAAAAGCTTATGTCAAAAAGCCAAAGAAGAATGGTTAAACCAGGAATGTGAGCAAATGGAAAGAATCCCTATTACTGATCCAAAAGGGTTACATCAACAAATCAAGAATATCACTGGTAAAAAGCTCCTCTGTTCTTCAGGTCGATGTTTGAAAGCAAAGGATGGTACCATTATCACGGAAAAAGATGAGATTATGAACAGACGGACTGTGTATATACAGGAATTGTTTGAAGACGATCGAGGCGAAAAACCAGAAATTAAGAAAAACATTGAAGGTCCAAGTATTTTAAAATCTGAAGTTCGTAATGGAATAAATAAGAACTGCCGCTCACTGGATATTTTTTTCTTTACACACCATTTTGGGTCTGTTGTGTGGGAAAATCTCAGGAGATCAGCAGTTTCTGAAATACTCAAACCACCTCATCAGGTACCAACAATCATTCCATGGTCAAAGTCACTTAAATCACATTTCTTCCCCATTCTGATACTTGGTCTGAACAACTGAACCTCCTGACCATGTCTGCATGTTTTTATGTATTCTGTTACTGCTACAAGACTGGTTAATTAGATAATAAGATAGAAGTGATTACAACGAAAGGAGGGCGAGACTATAGTCGATTTGAAAACAAGGTTGAAAATATTAAATATAGTCATAGTCATACTTTATTGATCCCAGGGGAAATTGGTTTTCATTACAGTTGCACCATAAATAATAAATAGTAATAGAACCATAAATAGTTAAATAGTAATATGTAAATTATGCCAGTAAATTATGAAATAAATCCAGGACCAGCCTATTGGCTTAGGGTGTCTGACCCTCCAAGGGAGGAGTTGTAAAGTTTGATGGCCACAGGCAGGAATGACTTTCTATGACACTCTGTGCTGCATCTCGGTGGAATGAGTCTCTGGCTGAATGTACTCCTGTGCCCACCCAGTACATTGTGTAGTGGATGGGAGACATTGTCCAAGATGGCATGCAACTTAGACAGCATCCTCTTTTCAGACACCACCATCAGAGAGTCCAGTTCCATCCCCACATCATCACGGGCCTTACAAATGAGTTTGTTGATTCTGTTGGTGTCTGCTACCCTCAGCCTGCTGCCCCAGCACACAACAGCAAACATGATCGCACTGGCCACCACAGACTCGTAGAACATCCTTAGCGTCGTCCAGCAGATGTTAAAGGACCTCAGTCTCCTCAGGAAATAGAGACAGCTCTGATCGTTCTTGTAGACAGCCTCAGTCAGTCCAGTTTATTGTCAATTCGTATCCCCAGGTATTTGTAATCCTCCACCATGTCCACACTGACCCCCTGGATGGAAACAGAGGTCACCGGTACCTTAGCTCTCCTCAGGTCTACCACCAGCTCCTTAGTGTTTTTCACATTAAGCTGCAGATAATTCTGCTCACACCATGTGACAAAGTTTCCTACCACAGCCCTGTACTCAGCCTCATCTCCCTTGCTGCTGCATCCAAATATGGTAGAGGTGTAATGTGGTTAGGAACTTTTGACGGTCAGTGGTGATGGGTGAATATGGTTTGGTATGAGTTAACATTTGGGCAACAGTATTCTGATGCAGCTCAGTTTTTTTATGGTGGAATTCTATTTTCCTTGGTCCCATGAATAGTTTTTGGTATCTGCCTAAAAAGAGGAAGTGGGGTTTAACCCAAGCATGGATGGTAATTTTTGCATGCTGTTTTTCAAATTTCTAATAGCGACTAGACTCCATGACCTATCTGCAGTTACAGAGTGGCTAAGGAGCATTGTTAACTCTTAAAAAACAAACCAGTGAGATCATTAGAGGTTAATTGTAGTAAGTAACTGCACCCAACATTAAATGCTGCACTAATATACATTATACATTGCTTTCATCTCCTGCAGGCAGTATGCCGAAAATGTTTTCATTTCTTTCTGCATATTGAAGTAGTTATTTAATCAATAATAATTTCAAAGACTGGATTTAGTCAATGTTCATTTCATTTAATGAACTGCAAAATATTTTTTCTTCGTTATTACATATTCATGAAAAATTTTGCTAATTTTACAAGAATTTGTGGTAGTTGAAAATACAGTAATGTGCCAGGACTTCCTTCATCTGTCACAAATACTCTCAGTTACCCCATATGGTAATAAGAAATTTATCTTTTGTGAAGCAGCCTATGCTACCATGCAGGGAAATCCCGATTCTTAATGGTGGGGCATAGCCTATGTGACATAATGCTATTACACAGTAGTAAGTATAAGTCCGCCTCATAAATTAGCTGAAAAAAAATGATAGCGGGTTAAGCTGGTTTAGTAGGTTGTCAACTCTACTGAGCAAATTCCCTGATGTTCACAAATATTCAAAAACATTCAAAAGCTATTAAAATAGTGAGCATATTAACAACAATGAAACATATTACAACAATACAGAAGCAAAGACCTTAAAAACATTAAAATAATTAGAAACATTTAAATAAGCTTAACCTTTTTTAAGAAATGCGAATTTCCAATATGGTGTTTTGCGGTCATTCCTCTCCACTGAAAGTTAGGACTTTCTGTTCCTTTGGCAGGGCGCTTCAGTCGACCAAATCCTCAGGGCAGAAATTTTGAACTCTACCATTGGACTCCATGAGGAGCCCACCGTCCTTTTGTAGTTCGAAATCTTCCTGAGAAGAAATCCAACAAGTTTGGATTCCACATACATATCAGGATCCTGCATTTTGTTCAGTGTAGAATTACTGCCATTTGACAACAAGTTCTGAAAAATTATTTACTATTTTTCCAATGGTGTTGTTTCGTGGGCAGTGAAGTATTTCCATGTTTTTTTTACAGAGAGCTGAGCAATTCTGTTAATCGTAAGAATTTTAGCTGAAGACTTAATTTCACCCTCTAGCCTGTATTTGAGACAAGTATTGTTGATTGATTGTGTGATGATTCAATATTTAGCCAGGCAGTGTGAAAATAAACATTCATCCAAATTTCCAGAACTACTTTTGAGCAGGTACTTTCAAGTAAGATAGAAGTCAGAACCTGGGCCTCTGTACCTCTCTCTGCAATTGGACCCTCGACTTCCTAACCGGAAGACCACAATCCGTGCAAATTGGTGATAATATTTCCTCCTTCCTGACAATCAACACTGGTGCACCTCAGGGGTGTGTGCTTAGCCCACTGCTCTACTCTCTCTGCACCCATGACTGTGTGGCTAGGCATAGCTCAAATGCCATCTATAAATTTGCTGATGATAAAGCCATTGTTGGTAGAATCTCAGGTGGTGACAAGAGGGCGTACAGGAGTGAGATATGCCAAATAGTGGAGTGGTGCCACAGCAACAACCTGGCACTCAACGTCAGTAAGATGAAAGAGCTGATAGTGGACTTCAGGAAGGGTGAGATGAAGGAACACATACCAATCCTCATAGAGGGGTCAGAAATGGACAGAGTGAGCAGTTTCAGGTTCCTGAGTGTCAAGATCTCTGAGGACCTAACCTGGTCCCAACATACTGATGCAGTTATATAGAAGGCAAGACAGCAACTATACTTCATTAGCAGTTTGAAGAGATTTGATATGTCAACAAATACACTCAAAAACTTCTATAGATGTAACATGGAGAGCATTCTGACAGACTGCATCACTGTCTGGTATGAGAGGGCTACCGCACAGGACTGAAAGAAGCTGCAGAGGGTTGAAAATTTAGTCAGTTCCATCTTGGATACTAGTCTACAAAGTACCCAGGACATCTTTAGGGAGCAGCGTCTCAGAAAGGCAGCCCATATTAAGGACCTCCAGCACCCAGGGCATGCACTTTTCTCACTGTTACCATCAGGTAAGAGGTACAGAAGCCTGAAGGCACACACTCAGCAATTCAGGAACAGCTTCTTCCCCTCTGCCATTTGATTCCTAAATGGACTGAAGCTTTGAACACTATCTCACTTTTTAATATAGAAATATTTCTAATTTTTTTTGCACAATTTTAATCTATTCAATATATGTATACTGTAGATTTATTTATATATTTATTTATTTCTTCTTCTTCTTCTTCTTCTTCTTCTTCTTCTATATTAGGTATTGCATTGAACTGCTGCTGCTAAGTTAACAAATTTCATGACTCATGCCGGTGATAATAAACCTGATTCTGATTCTGATTCTGACTCCATAGTCATCCTGTGAAATTGCAATAGGGGAAGTAGGGTAGTTAAAGATGTTACCATAAGTACAAGGAAGATAATAACAAAATAAGTATTTTAGGTGGTGTCTCTTTTTCAAGAGTGTATTGAGAATGGAGCACCTCCTGCCATGCAGCACTGTTGAAATGGAGAGCCTTGACAATGGAGCTGCTCAGTTGACATATTCAGAATGTGAATCTGTTTATTATCACTGAAATACAGGTATGTTATGAAATTTGTAGTTCTGCGGCGGCAGTACAGTACATACATAAAATACACTATAAATTACAATAAGAAATATATGGTAAATAAAAATAAACAGTGTAAAAAGAGACCAAATGTGGTGAGGTAGTGTTCATGGGTTCATTGTCTGTTCAAACATCTGATGGCAGAAGGGAAGAAGCTGTTTTCAAATGTTGAGTGTGTGTTGTTAGGCTCCTATACCTCCCCTCCGACGGTAGTAATGAAATCAGGGCATGTTCTGGGTGGTGAGGGTCCTTAATAATGGAGGCATCACTACTTTCTGAGGCATCACTACTTCCACTTCACTTCTTCTTCCTTGATCTCTCTCTATAGGATTTTCATGATTCCTTTCTCAAACTGGAACGAGCAGAGGTTGGTGATTAATTCTATGTGTGCTCATCAATTGTCGCTGAGTTTTCCCAGCCGCAGCAGATGTAGCACTGTTTCTGGGGAATTGATGGTAATCAGTGCATTCACAAATGTCTTGTAAGCCATGACTCTAACCAAAGCAGACAGTCTCAGTGAAGGCATGGTAATTCAAGAAAGACGGTCTCATTCCACCAACAATTTTCAATCCTTCTAGCTACAATGCTGCACATCACCTCCAACAAACTCCTATGGGAGTGGAGCTAATCTTTAGAATGGGAAACTATTTGACCTACACCGCAAAATCTCAGCAGACAAACTGCAACATGTGTATAATTCTTGCATTTCTGTATCCTTAGTGGCCCAAATCCAGGTATTTATTGTCAGCTCCTTCACTGGAGCATGTGAGAGGAAATGTCTAATGCTCAGCATCCACGAGACAGGGAGCCTCTGCCTACTCCCCTCTTCAAATTTTCAAAGTACATTTATTATAAAAGAATACATAAGTTTATACAGCCTTGAGATTCATTTGCTTACAGGTAGACACAAAGCAAGAAATCTGAAAGAACCCAATTAAAAATAAAATAAAATAAAGACCAACACCCGATGTGCAGAGAAATGGAATAAAGCACGCCACCCAGTGACTCACTCTGGGGCCAGATTTCACCGCTCTCTGTTTCTGCAAATCAGCATAGCACCCAGAGAAACCCAACCTTGCATGCGGGCCAGTTGTACAGGCATCGGAAATTCTCTGCCTCCGCTTCTCCTCTCCAAATGGCTCACTCCATCTGTGTCGCTTCTGCAACATACCAGCTTGGACCTTCCCTCGTTCACTTTGCCTTTGCTTGCCTCTTCGTAGTTTGCACTGATAATTTACCATAATTTACTTCAGAAAAGGTGTTATTAGTAATGATTTTCATTGAATTTCTTGCCTTTTGAACCAGCAGTTGGTAATGCCGTCTTAATCCCTCTGGTGTACAACACTGGCCTGTAACAATACAGATTCATAGTGAGAACCTGGAAAAAGTGGACCACTTCTTATATCTTGGGATCACCTCACAGTAAAGTGAACATTGATCATAAAATTCATTTTTGCCCTCAATGTAAAAGTGGAACTTTTGGTTAATTAAGGAAAATGATATTTGAAAATCAAGACCTGGGGCCTGTCAGAAAAGTCTGTCTATTTCTGAGAGCTGGGCTACCTATACCAGGCAACTCCAGGCAATGAAAAGATACGACCAAAATGGTTTTCACAAAATTCTCCAAACTCAGAGTAAGGATACGCAAGATACCATCAATATCCTCTTCCAGGCTATTGGTTATATTCAGTCAGTTCTGTTGTGCAGGTCAAGTTATTCACATGACTGATGCCCTCACTCCATTTCAAGCTCTGTCAAAAGAAGATGACCAGCTGGACAGAGCAGCAGGTTCAAGGATATGCACAAAATCTCCTTGAAAATACTGTTGCATCCCCATTATATCTTGGGAGCCCTTGACCCAAGAACACTCACATTTAAGAAGAAAGCAACTTATTCTTAACCCCAAAGAAGTGGCTAAGACGCAGGAGAAGGACAGTTAGGAGAAATCAAAAACAAATACCTGGCAACTACAATGTAGTCTTAGATGGAGTAATTGCTGCACTTCCTGCCATTTGTCATGTGGTGATGAGTAACCATCTTGGCAATAATTGATGCCTCAACAATCTTATCTACAACCCTACAAAATATTAAGTAGAGGACATAGGGGAGTACCTGGAATAGGCCACCGGATAGAGCCTCAGAAACAGAATTGCTGAAACCTTTTTGAAGTTCTTGACGAGGAGTAGAATCACCCAAGCCTGGAAGGAAATAGGTTGTGCTGGTGAGCATGGACATGATGGGCTGAATAGCCTGTTAGCATTCTACATGACTCTTTGACTATATGACACATTACATGTGCAGAAATCAAGAATGAATCTCCTGCCACCTACTCTCCAATCGATGAAAATCATTCTCTTGGTAAAATTATGTTGTCTCAACCAAAACATTTAAAAACCTGCAATTGTTAATTATCTTAAAAAAACACATACAACTTACATTGTAAATCAGGTCTAACTTATTAGCATTAAAAAATAATAATACATAAACAAAATATGGGTTTATGAAGGGGTAACCTAGCAGCAAATTAATAAAGGATAGATTACATCAGACCTCTTTTTCAATTTTCAGCTAATTATTGTATCCTGCTAAATCACCACCTGATGTCATTCATCTTCGTTTGCAGTACTTATTAGTGGACAACTCTCTTTGGTCTTACAGACATTTGTTTTAAAGCATTGGGTGAGCAAAATGAATACTGCTCTGTTGTTTATTATTGATGCTGGTTGTATCAGTTTGTGTGGTTCCCTCCAGCACCGGGGCAGTAAAATGAGGCCCATGTGCCATTAACAGCTCATTCACAGTAACATCCTCTAGGACTTACATGTGCATTTTGACCAGGTTAAGCAATATAACTTCAGAGCCAATAGCACTCAACTGTGTAGCAAAATCATAATTTTATGCCAATAAAATTATAATATTGCTTTAAGGAAAATGGAAACCCAAGCCCCACAGCTTAAAATTTAATCAGCAAATTTTAGTAGACTAAATAGTACTTCATCAAATTTTGGTTTCAGTAAAATGAGAATAGTTTACTGATATTAAGCTTGAACAATTTAAATAGGATTGATAACAACACACAAGCTCCCTCTTTTGCAGTAATACAAGAGCTTAGAGCATTCAAGCATTAAATTATGAGTGCCCTGTTGCATAAGCTTCACTTGTATTCCCATGTGTGCAGAGATTTAGGAGTGTTTAGAATGTGAAGAACTAAAATTCATAAAGGAACATGCATAGAAATTATTCCGTCTGATATTTGAACTAATAATAAAAGAATATGTGGATATGTTCTTAAAATAACTAAGCTATGAGTGAGAAAGCAGAATGCACTTTTTAAGTTACATGGATAATGGAAATTTGGACTTCACTAGTCTAAATGCTGTGAGTGCTGTTATGATTGTAGCTTTTAAGATTAAGATTGATAGACTTTTTTGTAATGTGAGGATGTCAAGTGATAAGGAGCTCAGACAAGTACCTGAAATTCAGATTCAATCACCAATTATCTATTTACCTGAACTTTTGTTCATGAAGCACATCAATATTCTAAATGCATTGGAGATTATTTGTGTGGAATTAAAAATTTTTTAAAAGGCCATATGAATATGAGATAAACATTCATATTGAAACGTATAGTATTCAGGGGAATACTCCCTGAAAAATTTGACTGCCAACAAAATTAGTTGCAACAAAATAAGTTCAAGCTAGCTACAAAAAAATCATTGGGTTGATGAGGCCCTTATATTCTTTGATTATTATCTCAATTGTCCATCATCATCATCAGGTGCCATGCACAGTTTGAGCTTTGACTGCCATGGCCCACACACTCCTGTTTCAGGTCAAGTGAATCAATTCATTGGTATTCATTTCCAGTTCTCTGGCTGCTGTCCCCATCATCATTTGTCATTGTCTTCCTCTTGCTTTCTTCTCTTCAATCTTTCCCATAATTACTGTGCATTCTAACTCCTCTTTCCTAATCACATGTCCAATGAAGTTTTCATGATCTCATACATCATTTCTTTTTTTGTGTTTGCTCTGTTCATGACATCCTCATTAGATATTCGTTTCGTCCATGATATTCTTTGCATCCTCCTCAAAAACCACATCATTGCTGCTACAATTTGTTTCCTCATGTTACTAGACATTGTCCAACATTCTGAGCCATATAACATAACTGCATAAACGTAACATTTCAGTACTCTGAGGGGGGGTTGCCAAGCCTAGTTTAGTATTGGTCAGTATACTCTTCATTCTCGTAAGGGTGTCTTTTACCATCCCTATTTTTCTTTCGATGTCCAAGTCATACCTGCCATCTGCTGTCACCCAGCTTCCTAAGTAGCAAAAGTTCTGTACTTGTGTTATGTCTGCCCCATTTATTCTCAGCCTGCAGATAGGATTCTCCTTCTTTTTGGATATCACCATACATTTTGTCTTTTTGCAATTAATAGATAGAACCATTTTTGCACTTTCTTCATCAATTATATCAATTAAGTTTTGTAGTTCTTCCTCCGTACTTGCAATAACACAGTGTCATCCGCATATCTGAAATTATTGATGTTTTCACCGCCAACTTTGATTCCCAAGATGTCTCTTATTTCTTGTAATATTGTTTCACTGTACACATTAAACAAATCAGGGGAGAAAACACACCCTTGTCTAACGCCTCTCTTGATTTTCGTAAACTGACTCACTTCTCCATCTTTCCTTCCAGCGGCAGTTTGTTCCCAGTAAAGATTTCTGATCATGTGGAGGTCTTTCGAATCTAGATCTAGAGTTTTCTGCAATATTTCAAATAACTTATTGTGCTTCACTTTATCAAATGCTTTTGTGTAGTCGATAAAACAAACAAACAAATCTTTTTGCACTTGAATAGCTCATTCTGATAGTATCCTTAACATCAATATTGCGTTTCTTGTACCTTTGTCTTTCACAAAACCACATTGTTCTTTACCTATTTCAGCTTGTATCTTACTTTTAGCTCTTTTCATCAAAATTCTTACAAGTATCTTGGTGTTATGACTCATTAAACTTATGGTCCTATGTAATTCACATTCTATTGCTCCAGCTTTCTTAGGAAGAGTGATAAATACTGATTTTTTCATCTCTTCTGGTATTATTCCAGTCTCGTAAATGTCATTGATTAAATCAGGAAGTTTTTCAATTCCATAATCTTCAAGGGCAATAATTTGTTCTATTACTAATTCATCAGGAGCTGCTGCCTTTCCTTTCTTCATCTTATTTATTCCATTACGAACTTCAGATTTTAAAATACTTGGACCTTCAATGTTTTTCTTAATTTCTGGTTTTTCACCTCGATCGTCTTCAAACAATTCCTGAATATACTCAGTCCATCTGTTCATAATCTCATCTTTTTCCATGATAATGGTACCGTCCTTTGTTTTCAAACATCCACCTGAAGAACAGAGGAGCTTTTTACCAGTGATATTCTTGATTTGTTGATGTAACCTTTTTGGATCAGTAATAGGGATTCTTTCTATTTGCTTACATTCTTGGTTTAACCATTCTTCTTTGGCTTTTTGACATAAGCTTTTAACTTTTTTATCTAAGGACTTACATTCTATAGGATTTGCTTTCTTTCATTCGACTTTTGATTTCATCTGTCATCCATTTATTCTTTGTGTTTTTTTCTTTTTCAGGAATCACTGACTTTGCTGATTCTACCAACGCATCCTTTAGAGAGTTAAATTTCATTTCTACATGATTCCTATCATCTTCAACAGATTCTATTTCTAGACTTTGAAATCTATTCCTTACTTCAATTGTAAATTTTTGTCTTAAGTTTTCTTCTTTAATTAATTGCAAGTAGTCAAGGGATTGTTCAGGTTTTTGCTTCTTTAGTTTTTTAAGTTTTACTTTTACATGACATACTACTGGGTTATGGTCACTATTACAGTCTGCACCTGGATATGTTTTGCATTGAGTCACTGAGTTTCTGAATCTTTGGTTTAATGTAATAAAGTCAATTTGATTTCTAGTGTCATCACCTGGACTTTTCCAGGTCCACAAGCATCTTGGATGGTTTTTAAAGTAGGTATTCATAACGACCTGATTATTCATCTTGCACCATTTTATCCACTTCTCACCTTTTTCATTTCTTTCCCCTAGTCCAAATTTTCCTATGGTATTTCCATCAGCACCTTGTCCTACTTTAGCATTTAGATCTCCCATGACAATAACAATATCTTGAGATTTGCATCCATTCTTTGCTTGTTCAAGCTGTTCA
The DNA here is from genome assembly GCF_030028105.1 of Mobula birostris. Taxonomy (NCBI): domain Eukaryota; kingdom Metazoa; phylum Chordata; class Chondrichthyes; order Myliobatiformes; family Myliobatidae; genus Mobula; species Mobula birostris. Next base: position 147,240,473 of record NC_092372.1, on the reverse strand, counting down.
TAGAATTTATCTATATCCTCTTTGTTCCATCTGTTGTTGGTGCATATACCTGTATAATGGCTAAATCAAATGGTTGTCCTCTGAATCTAACAAGGAGCACTCTTTCTGATATGCCCAATGTCCTAAAACATTTTTTGCCATGTTTTCATCCATAAGAATTCCTATTCCATTAGTGTGGGATGTTCCACAAGACTAAACTAGTGTTTTATTTCTATTCTGACATGTTCTAGCAACAATCCAACGAACTTTGCTAATTCCCATGATGTTAATCTTTAGTCTTTCCATTTCATTTATCACATTGTCTAATCTTCCTGCTTGATATAGGGTTCTTATAGTCCAAGTGGAAATGATTTTCTTTTGTGTTAGTTGAATTTTATGAGCAGTAGCTTGATGACGGTCGGGGATCCTCTGCTGGTCAGAATCAACCCTACCGAGCGAAGCATCTTCAGGATTGTCTTGGAGATCCTCTTGACGCTGTTGTTGTGAGATACATTTTGTGATTTTGACCATGGTTTTCTTAGCAAATACATTCTAGGAAACCTAGTATCTAGCAACAGTGGTTTGCTATTGCCTACCGTTGGGCGAACTAAAGAAATCACCATTTCTCTTCCTAAATGTTCATCTGCCTATACTATAGCGGTTGACATTTGAGGTCCTAGCTCATCCACCTTCTCTGTCATAAGTTCAGTTACTGAACCTGCCAGATCTGCCGTTGGCTTACGCTCATATCCTGAGCAGGATCCCTTGCAGGTGCTACCGTTCTGGGTCAGAGCGGCCCTGGGAGCAATGAATGACTAGGGGATAACTCCACTTTCCCCAAAGCTCTGAAAGTCCCCAATCAGAGCCTCATCAACAGTTGCAGTTTAGAGTCATACCCAGGACTGATCTCAATTGTTACCATTCCAATTTAAATTTTCTGGAACTGACAAGCATTTTTCTACTCCTAATGACTAATAATGTCATCGCAAACATTAGTTTTGCAGGGATTCCCTCATTAGGTGACTGAAAAGATATTTTTGTACTGAGAAAGAAATGCAACTTCAAGTGCATTTATTTTATTAATGTGCAGCAGTCTTTATAAATATTGTAAACTATTTCTGTGATTTTTCTTTCACTCTTTTATGTTTCTTTTTTCTGCAACCTTGCAAAATTAATGTCCAAATAAAAGGAAAAGAAAAGAAATAAGACATACTTTAAATTATAGTCATAGGTGTCCTGTAATGAGAACTGCTTGCAGCCAAAGGAACAAAATTTGCTCTGCTTAACAGAATCTGTGGGTCTCGCTGCCATACCAAAATGAGAAGAGTAAACTAAGCCTGAAATCCTCTGAACAAATAATGAAAAAATTGCCAATATAAATAAAATGTGACTTACAAAATGTGGTCAGAAAAGATTCCATCATGGAATCCAAATACTGCTCAAAGATTATACCAGAAGAACTGTAACCATTTAAGTATACTAAGTGAAATGTTGCATTGGCATATGGTGTATTATCTGCAATTGACGATTCTATAAAATAACCAGGCCAGATTGAAACCTCATTTATTTTTCTACTGAAAATATATTATCTTAGTATGACAGCTGGGTTTCAGTACCTTTTGAATTTTCGTAACTGAATTAAATTGCAGGGTACACAATGTAACTTTAGTGTACCTCATCCAAACCACATTGTTAGATCCAGCTTTAAATATGTTAAACAGGGTATAGGAACAGCAGTTTCACAAATGCTGGCAAATGGCTACTTTAGATTGCTTTAAATGTTTTCCAAACCTAGTTTCTGGAATTTAGAACTGGAAAAATTGTGATCGTTTCTTAATTTTCAAAAAGACAAATGCTATTGACAAGCTCAATGGAGGAAACTGAGAATTTGAGAAAATGTTTTGCTATTACTTAAGATTGAATTGAATGATTCACCATCATGGTTGATAGACAATCTCAAAATTATTACAAATGACTATGTCTTTTTAGAGCTGCTTGACATCTGTGTCTATTTAAAAAGCAAATATCTGAAAATAGCAAAAGTGCAACACAGGGGTGGTGTGAAACTGATTTATATAACCAGTTACTGGGCATCTGGACATTGTCAGTCAATTGTAAAGCTTGTTCAATGGTGACTGCGATATTTATAGTCACCATGTGTCTTTTAAACAAGAATTAAATTGTCTGGCATGGCCTGAACAGCTTTTCAATTAGCTTGCACCATAAGCAAAATCTAAAATGTGGTTATATATTAGCACAATCAAGGGTTCTTAAACAAAAAAAATGAAAACAAAAACATATTCCTAAATCCTATAATCCTATTAACAGTGTTTCATTTATCAGTGCCACTCCTCTGAGAGGCTTGGCATAGTTTCAGATTGTGAGAACAGTAAACCAATTGAGGCAATGGTCAACATCTGGAGAGGCAGACCATTCTCTGCTAGTGGCTAAAATTGGCAGCTTTTAATGTCTATTAGAGACCTCATTGAACACGATGAACAGCCTTCCTATGGAGTAATAGGTTTCACAAATCCGCCTAGAATCACCAAAAACTAGAACACAGAAAGGTGATGTGTTTTCAATTCTAATTATATAGTAAAAAGTTTAGAAGTTGTATACTGTCCTTCAATAAGTTCGTTTTCCAATAAGAAGTGTCAGCAATCTTGTTGACATGTTTATGGTTTCTAACTACCCCATGGGACGCAGAATAATTTTACTCTCTACTAAATCTTGAAGGAAAATCCTTATCCTTAATTGCTATAGTTTTGACACTTTCCAGAAAATTATAATTTAAAATGTTCCAGCATTTTTAATTATGATTGTGTATTTGGCCTCTTTGCAACTACATTCACAGAGGCTAAAAAGAAATGGGAATAGGGTGGTCCTGTGGGAATATGATGGTGAAATTCAGCACACAATTGAACTTCCACCAAATTTGTCTCACCCCAACTTCACCAGCTGACAAATTAACCCAGGAAACTTTTTGTTTTCTTGACGACTGTCTGAAACAAATGTTAGACTGTAAATATCTGAAACGTAGGGTCCCGACATCACTTGTGGAAACCATAATACACGAATGCGTGGAAAATGGACACTAAATGCAAGTTTCAGTGAAGATCTACCTAGGAACTTGCACTGGCCTGCACGAATTGTCATTCACTAACTGCCAGTACATCAGTGAAATAGAAATTCTTTGTATTAAATCTGGAGGCCGAGGCAGTTCCATGTATACCTTTGATTTTCTCGATGCTGTGGGTTATTCTCAAGTGGCCTTAAGCTGGACATTACAGAATCCTTCTACGGATTCTCTTTACACATTTCATTGTTTCAGTAAAACAGCAAGCATAATTAGAGACCCCACCCACCCCAGGCATTGTCTCTTCTCCCCTCTTCCATCAGGCAGAAGTTACCAAAGCCTGAAAGCATGTACCACCAGCTTCTACGCCACTGTTATAAGATTATTAAAAGGCTCCCTAGTACAATGAGCTGGAATCTTGACTTCACAATCTACCTCATTATGATCTTGCATTTTATTGTTTACCTGCACTATGCTTTCTCTGTAGCTGCTACACTTAATTCTACATTCTTAATTTTACCTTGTTCTACCTCAATGCACTGTGTAATGATTTGATCTGTATGAGCAATTTGCAAGACAAGCTTTTTACTGTACCGTAATACACGTGACAATAATAAACCAGTATGATATCAATACAGTTTTGTCGTCCTTGCAAAGCAAAGCAAATCTGCAAGTACAGGCAAAAAAGACGACAGATGCTGGAATCTAAAGACAGGGAAAGCAACTGCTGGAAGAATTCATCCGGTCGGACAGCATCTGTGGGGAAAATTAATAGCCAATGTTTCAGGTCATGACCCTCCGTATGGACTCTGGATTGCATTTGGAGAGTCTCAGCCTGAAACTGTCTGGAAAAAACGCAAAAGTTGTATATCTGAAATAAAAACAGTAAATTCTAAGATAATTATATCTGTGGAGACAGTCAACCCTCCATCAGAATTGGGTCACCCTGATGCTGCTGTTCAATTGGAAAGGAGTTGAAGGTGAAAGTTCTGCTGAATAAGACAATGATCATCTTTTTGACAGCTGACCATTGCTGTTTTACATGTTCAGCTTGGTGTGTAAAAGCACTTGCTTGGCTACTGGTGCAAGTCTAGAATGGAATGAAATCGAACACTCCACCTGCAAAGATAACAACAGTCTAAAACAGGGGTTCCCCACCCTTTTTTATGCAATGGACCCCTAGCATTAACCAAGGGGTCTGTGGACCCCGGGTTTGGAAGCCCGTCAATTAGTCAATGATTATGCTCATTATAAAGAGTAGCCTGAGGGAGAAAGAGGTGATCCCCTGAAAAAGATAGGTTCTCTGTATGACACTAACAAATCCCTTGGTTCATTTTAAAGCCTCAGTTAGATCATCTTTTAATCTTCTGAATGCAAGAGCCTCAAGCCAATTATATGATAGCTGTTTTACATTGCACTTCCTTTTTGAATTTGTGCTGCAGTCCTTCAAGGCGAAGAAGCCTTTCCTAAGATTCATTTTGAATGAAGTGAAGTGTTAATTCTTCATTTTTACATTGTGAAGATAGCCAATTTCTACTAGCTTTTTACTTGCTCACCAGCTTCCAATAATACGCAACAAATCTTCAACCACGTTTTCTCCCTTACGTAATTCCTGATCTCCCACCGTTAGGAAAATAATACAATTATCAGTCCAAGGTGAAATGACTGCACATTCTAGTAATCTCTATTTCCCAAAACTTTGAAGACACAGCATTACAACACAATCCATTGGAAGGTCCAATTTGAATGAAAAATCAATATAAAAGAAAGCTTGGGAATTATCATAACAATTGAAAAGATTGTGATTTTCATTCCAGGTTGTTGCATATAAATGCACTCTTCCACTAATGAATTCTTTCTTCTTTCCACCTGGTAACCTGTTGTCATAATAGAGCTTACAAAAAAAGCATCTGTTTCATGAGTCTATTATTTGCATGTGAATAACATGGCCGCCTGACTGTTTACAATTAGGATCTCAATGCAGAGCCTGCTATTTAGGGAAGACTGGCATCAAATGCTTAATCTGACAGTGGGTTTGATGGATCTTGTTAAGGCAGTTTTGATGATACCTCTCCGTGGCTTTTTAGGTGTCTTCTGTATGCAGTCCATGGAGGCAGTCCATGAAGGCCTCAAAGTAAAACAGACTTCATTGGCTACAGAGGTTCCCTACCCTACTGAATGCAGGGTACCGCTGTAATCCATGAAGTCTGTTTTACTTTGAGTCCTTCATCCTCAGGCATTATTTTCCATAGATAACAAAAGCTGTTATGGAGCACTGAATGTGGTGGAGTATTTCATCATAAGTGCCTGGCTTTGCTGGGAGGTGGAGTCTCTGAACCCATGGTTCAATCAGTTGTGGGTCAGGCTGGGTTGCAGCTTCTCCTCAGCAGGTGGGAAGCAATCTAGTCCACCAGCCACGTTTCCTGTCACTCCCTCTGTATTCTCACTCCTGGTTAAACAACTCCCTCCTATTCCTATCCACATTCCCAGACCCTCTTCTGATCTCAGCCCTGCTCATGCCAGCCATCTATAGGAATTCTTAATATATGTTTGCATTTATGAATTATTTTTGTTTTCCTTGGACTGCTACCAAGTAAAATTTGACAATCATTCCCTTGTTATTTGCATTTTTCTGCTTTTCTTCTGTCCGTATGAAGAAACTGTAGTACAAACGCTGGCAGGCTTCAGTTGCTTTGGCCTTGTCCCAAATGAGTTGAGGATGCAGTTAACTTGTGCCTTCATTACATTCTTCAACATTTGAAGTAGTAATCTCAGGATTGTTGCCTTTGCCATGTGCTAACGAGTGCAAGAATCGCATGATCAGGCATATTAATGTGTGGCTGAGAGACTGGTGTAGGGAGCAGGGCTTTGGGTTCCTGGATCACTGGGGCCTCTTCTGGGGGAGGTATGAACTGTACAAAAATAAGGGAAGTGCAAGACAGATATATTCCAAATAAGAAAGAATTTTCAAATGGAAGAAAGACACTACCTTAGCTGACAAATGAAGTCAGAGCCAAAGTAAAAGCAAAAGAGAGGGCATACAAGGAAGCCAAAGCTGGTGGAAAGATAAAGGATTGGGAAGCTTTTAAAAGCTTGCAGAAGGAAACTAAGAAGGTTGTTAGGAAGCAAAAGATGAATTATGAAAAGAAGCTGGTGACTAATATCAAAGAAGATACTAGAAGTTTTTTTTAAGTATATAAAGGGTAAAAGAGAGTTGAGGGTAGATATAGGACCAATAGAAAATGACACTGGAGATATTGTAATGAGAGACGCAGAGATGGCAGAGGAACTGAATGCACATTTTGCATCAGTATCACATTGGAAGAGATCTGCAGTATACTGGACATTCAAGAGTGTCAGGAAAGTGAAGTATGTGTAGTAAAAATTATGAATGAAAGGAAAACCCTGCCTGACAAACCTACTGCAATTTTTTAAGGAAATTTCAAGCAGGGTAGACAAAGGAGATGCAGTAGATGTGGTGTACTTGGATTTTCAAAAAGCCTTTGACAAGGTGCCACACATGTTGGCTACCATCAGGAGCTGAACATCCAAGGACATACAGTGTATTGGAAAGATAGGTTAATAGGCAGAGGGGCCTTGTGTACAAGAAATAATATTAATTCATTAGAAAGGGATGGTATAGGATCAGAAGGTGTACAGTCTCTATGTGTTGAGTTCAGAAATGTCAAGGGTAAAAAGGACCATAAAGGCAGTTGTATACAGGCCTCCAAACAGCAGCTGGGAAGTGGATTGCAAATTACAGCAGGAGATAGAAAAGGCATGTCAGAAAGGCAATGTCATGATAATCGTTAGGGATTTTAACATGAAAGTGGATTGGGAAAACCAAGGTCAGTACTGGACCTCAAGAAAGAGAATTTGTAGAATGTCTAAGGGATGACTTGTAGAACAGCTTGTTGTTGAACCCACTAGGGGATTGGCTGTGCTGTACTGGGTGTCATGCAATGAACTGGAGGTGATAAGAGAGCTTAAGGTTAAGGAACCATTGGGGAAGAGTGATCAAAATATAATTGAGTTCACTTTGAAATTTGAGAAGGAGAAACTAAATAAGTGTATCAGTATTTCCTGAATAAAGGAAATTACAATAGCATGAGAGGGGAAATGGAATGGGACACTAGCAGGAAGGACAGCAGAGCAGCAGTGGCTGCTTAGCAGGATAAGAGCCCATGGCATTACAGGGAAGTTACTAGCATGGGTAGAGCATTGGCTGATTGGCAGAAAACAGAGAGTGGGAATAAAGGGATGCTATTCTGGCTGGCTGCCGGTCTCCAGTGGAGTTCCATAGTGGTCGGTGTTGGGACAGCTGCTTTTTACCATGTATGCCAATGATTTGGACTATGGAATTAATGGATTTGTGGCTAAATTTGCCAATGATACAAAGATAGATGGAGGAGCGGGTAGTGTTGAGCAAACAGAGAGCCTGCAGGGAGACTTAGATAGTTTAGGTGAATGGGCAAAGAAGTGGCAAATGAAATACAATGTTGGAAAGTGTATGGTCATGCACTTTGGTGGAAGAAATAAACGGGCAGACTATTATTTAGATGGGGAGGGAATTCAAATGCAGAGATGCAAAGGGACTTGGGAATCCTTGCGCAAGATACCTTAAAGGTTAACCTCCAAGTTGAGTTGGTGGTGCAGAAAGCGAATGCAATGTTGGCATTCATTTCTAGAGGTATAGAATATAAGAGCAGGGATGTGGTGTTGAGGCTCTATAAGGTGCTCGTGAGACCACATGGAGTATTGTGTGCAGTTTTGGGCTTCTTATTTTAGAAAGGATATACTGACATTGGAGAGCGTTCAGAGAAGATTCACGAGAATGATTCCAGGAATGAAAGGGTTACCGTATGAGGAATGTCTGGCAGCTCTTGGGCTGTATTCCCTGGAGTTCAGGAGAATGAGGGGGGATCTCATAGAAACATTCTGAATGTTAAAAGGCCTGAACAGATTAAATATGGAAAAGTTATTTCCCATGTTAGGGAAGTCTAGGGCATGAGGGCACGACTTCAGGATTGAAGGATATCAATTTAGAACAGAGATGTGGGGAAATTACTTTAGTCAGGTGGTGGTACATCTGTGAATTTGTTGCTACGGGAGGCTGTGGAGGCCGAGGCATTGGGAGTATTTAATGCAGAGATAGATAGTTTCTTGATTAGCCATCAAAGGGTATGAGGAGAAGGCAGGGCAGTGGGGATGACTGGAAGAATTGGATCAGCCCATGATTGAATGGCAAAGCAGACTCGATAGGCCGAATGGCCTACTTCTGTTCCTAGATCTTATGGTCTTATTTGGACTATCCCAATATCTATGTGAGGATCTTGTTTGTGGACTTTAGCTCCACCTTCAATTTTATTGTTCTGGACTTGCTCCACAGCAAGCTAACCCAGCTAGCTGTACCCTACAGTATCTGCCAATGGATTATGAACTTCCTGACAGGAAGGAAGCAATATGTAAGGCTGGGCTCCTATTTGTCCAATCCAGTGTCTATAAGCATAGGCTCTCCCCAGGACTGTGTTCTTTCACCCTTCCTGTTCTCATTTTATTCAAATAACTGGATCTCCTCAGACAAATCCATTAAATCATAAAGTTCATGGATGACAGGACCATAGTTGGTCTCATCTCTAATAGTAATGTGACCTGTTATCAAAGAGAGGTAGACCATCTTGCAGTATAGTGTGCTCGAACCAACTTGGAGCTGAACACTATCAAGACACTGGAAACGAGGATTGACTTCCCCCGACAACCCCCTACCTCCTCCACCTTGGAAATTAATGGATGGACTGGTCGAGTCATTCAAATTCATGTGACTACCATTACTAATACGTTGAACTGGGACGAGCACATTACACTCATTACTAGAAAAGTCCAGCAGCGATTGCTCTTCCTACGCCAGCTTGGAACATTTAACATCTCAGAGCGTATCCTGATGAATTTTTACTCAGCATCATTGAGAGTGCTGTGACCATCTCTATCACCATTTGCTTTCCCGCCACCCGATCCAGTCTGAAACAAGTGGTCCACTCAGCGACGAAAATCATTGGTTGTCAGCTGCCAACATGATAAGACCTATTCATTGGAAGAGCAAAAAAAGAGCTGAGAAAACTACTGCTGACTCCACCCACCCTAGCAATCATCTATTCACCAAACTGTCATCAGGGAGATGCTACAAGTCCATCACCACCAGGACTACACGTCATCTGCAAAGCTTCATTCTGGTAGTTATCCAGCTTCTCAACTAAACTCACTCAGGTGTAGTACTCAACAGTTCCTGCACAACATCTGTTAAATGGTCTTTCCTGCCCTCCTTGTTCTGTTGATAATTATTGAGTCTGCTTATATGTTCACATTTATTTAAATTTGATTATTGATGGTTCTGCTAATTGTAGATTGCTCATGGTTGTTTGAACTGTTGTCTTGTAAATTGTTGGTTGCTATTGTGTTGTCTGTTATGGTATTATCCTTTTATTGTATATGGTGTTTTATGTTTGGTACCAAACCATAATCAATTCTGGTCTGTTTCACATACCAGCAATAAAATGATTCTCATTTTGATTCTTGCTTAAGTTGTCTATAAAAGTGTAAACTGGACAGGGGTTTATCTTCAGGAACATGGTGATCAATGTGTTTTTACCACTAGAGAAGAAAATACCAGGGTTTATGCCACAGTCTCTTTGTTACTCTCTCTTATTCTGACTCCTTCCTATTTGTTTATTCTTAGCAAAATCTGACAACCATAGTTCATAAGAAACCACAACTTGATTTTTTTTTAATTGTGCTGCACTAAAAGAACTTAGGAGTACAAATAAAAATATGAAACATACAGTGCCTATAATAAGTATTCAATCCTCCCTGGAACCTTTACAACATTGAATCACAATGGATTTAATGTGGCTTTTTTGACACGGATCAACAGAAAAAAGACTCTTTTATGTCAAACGGAAAACAGATCTCTACAAAGTGATCTAAATTAATTACAAATAGAAAATACAAAATAATTGATTGCATAGGTATTCGCCCCCTTCAAGTCAGTATTTATTAGATGCACCTTTGGGGGCAATTGTAGCCTTGAGTCTGTGTGGATAAGTCTCTATCAGCTTTGCATATTTTTCCTCATTCCTCTTTACAAAACTGCTCAAGCTCCGTCAGATTGCATGGGGATCGTTAGTGAACAGCGACTTTCAAGTCCAGCCACAAATTCTCAATTGGATTGAGGTCTGGACTCCAACTTGGCCACTCTAGGATATTAACTTTGTTGTTTTTAAGCCATTCCTGTGTAGCTTTGGCTTTATGCTGGGGGTCATTGTCTTGCTGGAAAACAAATCTTCTCCCAAATTGCAGTTCTCTTGCAGACTGCATCTGGTTTTCCTCCAGTATTTCCCTGTATTTTGCTGCATTCATTTTACCCTCTACCTTCACAAGCCTTCCAGGGCCTGCCACAGTGAAGCAACCCCACAGTACAATACAGCCACCATCATGCTTTACAGTAGAGATGGTGTGCTGTGTTTGGCACTTGGCACTTTTTCTGTTGATCAGTGTGAAAAAAAGCCAAATTAAATCCACTGTGATTCAATGTTGTAAAACAATAAAACATGAAAACCTCCGGGGGCGGGGGGGGCGGTGCAGTACTTCTTAGAGGCACTGTATATGTGCAGCATTCGTATTTGACATATTTGAACATGAATCTATATAGGCTCCCAGTCTCATCTAATTTGGTAGTGAACAAAATTTGCCTCCCCTGCCTTGTGGTTGATTATAAAATATTAGTTATAGATATCTGATTGGCCTCTTCATAGGTAGGGAAAATAGCTAGGAATGGACATACTTCAATCTAGAAATTAATGATCTCTTTATTTTGAATTTTAATCTTTATAGGGATGGGTAAATAGTACATTGTGTTGGTGCGTGACCAAGTGGTTAAGGCATTGGTCTAGTGATCTGAAGGTTGTTAGTTCGAGCCTCAGCTGAGACAGCGTGTTGTGTCCTTGAGCAAGGCACTTAACCACACGTCGCTCTGCAACGACACTGGTGCCAAACTGTATCGGCCCTAGTCCACTCCCCTTGGACAATATTGGTGTCTTGGAGAGGGGAGACTAGCAGCATGGGCAACTGCGGGTCTTCCATACAACCTTGCCCAGGCCTGCACCCTGGACACCTTCCAAGGCACAAATCCATGGTCTCATGAGACTAACGGATGCCTAGAAATAGTACATTATTGGATCTTCTTGCAGAGCTTTGTTCAATGGACCATAAATTAGCTAAAGCTCCCTTTAACTTTAAAGCAAAATTTTATTGTAATTTCACTTTCAAAATAACCACTTAATACTAATCTCTAAATCACTATATAGCTACTCTGCCAGTGCTATTAGGGCACAGTTTAATCTTCAAATGCTCAGGAAGCAGATCGAAGACCCTAACCTAAATATCAGCTAAGAGATGACATACTCTTTACCTGTGGACCAGTGACGTCTACCCCAAAGTGGCCTACAACAAAATTAATTCATCTTGTTCACTTTCCAGAATTTGAAGAGCTAGTCTAAATAGGAAAGACTATGTATAAATAGAACACAGTTTTGACCATGTTTGGAAAAGCATGTTTAATTAATTACAAAACCATGTGAACATATATGTTCTATATAATTAATGATTATTGTGTTTTGGGGAGGGGCTTGAGTGGAGCGGTGAGGAAGTGCGATCCATCCATTGCATCACCTGTTTTTGCTCTCAGTCAGTTAAATTTATTTTTAAAGAAATTACTGGAAGTGTTTGCTTAGAAGTGGTGAAACATTCCCATTCTTTAAATTCATATGAATTATTTTCTGGCATATTTCCTGATTGTGTCTGCACTATTCCGCCAGTCCATTAATCTATTAGCATTTAATACTCATTCCCAGCTGCCTCTAAGAAGGGGGTGGTCAACCAGATTTTTGACTAGTATTCCATCACACCACACAATTGTTGCTTGTAAATGATGGGAGGATTTTGAGGTGTTAGAAGGTGATTTTTTTTTCCTGCAAAAATAGTTCTAATCCCTTGTCCTTAGCCAAAGTATATGCAGTTGGTCCTGATAAATTGCTGATATCCAGAACACTGATGGTATGGATAGTAATTCAATCCAATATCATTGAAAAATGGTTAGAATTTCTCTTGTTGCAGTGTTCATTGCCTGGTAATTTGAGCACACACATTTGGATTTGATCCATTGATGAATGTTTGTCTGCTCTGAGCTATTAACACAGTTTGTCAGCAGGACAATTATCCAGAGCTAATCCAGAGGTTTAGTTCCAGGTGGGAAGGACATCAAATTATCTGATGCTTATCAGCTTATTCTACCTCACCAACCAAAGCATTACGACCACGAGGAAAGAGAATATTACAGCAACCATAGCCTTAACTGTATCAAATGATTTCTATTATTGCATTGCAGAAAATCATAGTCTTGCATCAGCTGCAAGATTCCAAGCTTACATGGAACCTCCTTGCTACCCACCTCCTCAAGCATTAATGTTGTTCTGTTCTTGCTGTATGGCAGGCACAGACTGCTTCACTTCTGACGAGTAATTGTTATGTTTCGCAACTCCAAAAATTAATCGAAAGATAAACACGGAACTGGGATAACTTGTGTATGTTAGTTTTCATTTTACTGTAGTGAGGCGCGCATATAGGTTTTCACAAATGATTATGTTTAAGAACAACCCATTTATTGTACTCCAAAGCCTGAACACAAAGAGCGGTAACTGAATCTCACATAATTACGGCATCATGTCTTAAAGTGCGACCCCCAACTCAATGTCAGTGGTGTGAATTATGTACGTTTCCACCAATTACATTACCCTACACGGAACACCCCAGAATTCTCTAAAACTGGCATTGTGAGCCTGCCTGGAGCTTGGATGAGCCGAATGGCTCGGGTCAGATGTTCCGTGGGCAGAGGAACAGCAGAGGCCTGTGGCTCATCCTGAGGTGTGTTGACACACTCATGGTCAAGTCATGACGGCAGGGGCATGGTAGTGAAATCCTTCAAAACTTGGTGGGCTGGTTTAAGGTGATCTACCAAAATACATTCTGGTTTACCCCTCTTATCTTTGATTAAAGTTTTTTCTCCCTGTTCCAAAATGCGTAACTTGCCACTCTAAGGGGGCCTAAGGGGATGTTGGTGTACATCATGGTGGCCGAAAAGAAACAAGGGGAAATGTGGGCCAACAAGGACCCAAGAGTGCTGCATGCCATGATGGGAGGTCGGAAAGACTGAAAAGGAATTGAATTTACTGAGCAGGATGGAACGCTGTTGAGAGGTCAACCTGGTCATTGTGGCATCAGGAATAAAATCACCTGGCACTTGTAATGGCTGCCCATATACCAACTCAGCCACAGACAACTGCAGGTCCTCATTTGGAATTGCACTGAGCCCCAGGAGGACACCCAAGAGATGATCAAACTGATCTGTCAGGGAAGCCTTTACAGCAGCGCTTAGGAGTTGGTGAAACCGCTTGCATAGGGCAATGGACAGTGGGTAATAATGCTGAGGTTCTGGACCATCGCAGCCCAGACATCTGATATAAACTGGGGACTGCCGTCAGCGGAAATACCACATATGGTGCCAAACCAAGCAACCCAGGTGCTGATGAATGCCCAACCATGTCTGCGGCCATCGTCAATGCTAGAGGGATGACCTCTGATCTCTGGCCACCTGATAGTACAATCCATCATGGCAAGGAAGTGCATGAAACTGTGTGTGGGGGGCAGGGGGGAAGAAAACCGACAAGGTCCACATTGACATGGTCAAATCATCACTCAAGAACCTCAAAAGGTGCCAATGGCACCTGAACATGGTTAATTTTTGCCCACTGGCACTCCACACAGGCTGCAGTCCAATCACGCACGACCTTTCTAAGGCTGTGCCACACAAAATTTAGTGCAACAAGTTTCTGTGAGGCCTTCCAGCCCAGATGCAAGAGGCCATATACGGAGTCAAAAACAGTGTCTATCTCCAGTTTGCAGGCACAATGGAGCAAGAGCGGCCAGTTGAGACATCGCACAGGAGAGAAACCCTAGTGCACATGAATGGTTTGTGGTCAACAAACGCTGTGAAATGGCGACCCTCTAGAAGAAAACAAAAATGGCAAACAGTCAGATAGAGATCGAGAAGCTCACGGTCAAATGTGCTGTACTTCCTTTCGGGTCGGGGCAGGGGGGAGGTGGATAGAGCTGCCAGCTGAAGGCAAGCAGCTGCCACACACCTCCAACCAACTTTTCGTGCACAGAACTCACAGCGTAATCTGAGGCATCAGTAGTAATGGTTATGGGTGCACTGGGGAGTGGATGCACATGTAGGGTCACATTAGAAAGAGCTTGTTTGGTATCATCAAATACCTAGTCAAGTCCACTAACCAGTCAAGCACGTGACTAGGGGTATTGCCTTTAAGTGCTCTATACAGGGGGAGCGTAAGTTCATCAGTCTGAGGAATGAAGTGATGATAATAATTCACCATCCTGTAGTTTTTTCAGTACTGCGGGCAGCGGGAGCTCCATTATAGTGGCCACCTTTGATGGGAGGGGTTTCACACCTTCTATGGAGGTGCGATGGCTGAAAGAGTCGATGGTTGACAACCCAAGCTAGCATTTGGTATGGTTAATAATCAGCCCGTGTTGGCTTAAGTGCTTGAAAAGTGTGTAGAGATGAGATATATATTCGGATTTGGATGCATTGACCACAAGTATGTCATCCAGGTGAACAAACAAAAAGTCTAATTCTTTTAATAGAGAGTCCATCAGCCATTGAAAAGTCTGTGCTGAAACAGTATGCGCAGAAACTCAAAGAGGCCAAATGGGATTACCACAGCCACTTTGAGAATGTCCTCCAAGCACACGTGCACTTTATGGTAGCCCCTAACTCAGTCATGGGGAATGAGGGTCAATGTGGGGAGGAGGCTGCAGTTCCCGGAGAGGGTGCAAACGACACTTTGACCAGACATCGTACTGTGGTCCACTGAAGAAAAGAAAATCATCCTGGAGGAGCTCACAGTACCATGGGAGGAAGGATGTGGGAAGCCTCATGACAGAAAGGCCCTGAAGTACCATTCCTTAGTCCAGGAGTGCAGGGACAAAGGATGGTAGGCATGGCTATTTCCCATGGAGATCAGCTGTAGAGGGCTCTCGGCAAGGTAGGCATGTGATTGCTGTCTGCCTTGGGCCTTGATGAAAAGAGCAAGAACCAAGCAGCTAGCAGGATGGGGGAGGAAGCAGAAAGAGCTTCTTGCTAGATAAGGAGCAGGCGCGAGGTGTTGAGCTGGAAGTCAGGAGTGGATGGGCAGTGACTTGGCCACCACTGCTGACCCGCCAACTGGAGATCATAGTGGTTGAGGGTCGAAACACTCTTGGAAGGTTGGGCACCACCTGTCAACATTTGCTCCTGGCCAAAGCCTACAGTAATCTCATCAGGGAATTGAAGAGAGCACCATGGTGTATGATGCAAGTCAACTTTGAAAAATTAACTTTCTGGCTAAATGTGCAAAAAAGACTTAGATGTGTGGTTGGGGTTGGTGACATCATTAATGTGTCACGTAGGCAGCAACCACCATTGGACTTGGGGACCATATGGAGGGGTGAAGCCCAGGTGCTATTCTACTGGCGTACAATGCCAAGATTTTCTATGTTGGCAAGCTCAGCCTCTGCGGTTACCAGCTTTTCTGGGTCTAGTCTACACGCATAGGCATGGATTGATGGTCTAGTTGTGGAAATGTGGTGCTCAACCCCACGTTTTGTGACTGTAGTGGAGAATGTAGGCTTGGTGAGGTCTGGGAATTCGCCCAGCAGTCGAGTAAACTCATACGTGGTGGTGCCTGCACTTGACAGAGTCGTTGTGAGGAACTTACTGGGGGAGCAGGGCAACAGCTTAAATTCCTTGATATCCTCAAGCCGGCATTTCTTAAGATCAACTAACAATTGTTGGGTACACAGGAAACCTGCACTGAGCAGAGGTCTAGCCACTTTAGCCAAGACAAAGTCTCATGTGTAATGTTGCCCACTGGAGCAGAGCATCACCCGTCGTGACCCGCAAGTCTGGATCCTGCTGCCGTTGGAAGCCTCCATTGAGGTTTCTTCGCTCGTTGCCTTCTTATCAATTGGTGATGCTGGCAGCACACTCACTTGAGCACCCGTGTCACACAGGAAGTGTCACTCTGGAATGGTGTCCATGATGAACAGTAGACCACCCTGGCAGCTGGAACCCGTGGTGTTCACAGACCTCTAATACCCTGAGGTGCTGGCACTGTTGAAGTTGCGAGGCAGAAGGCACTTCCTAACGTTCGTACCCGAGCAAGTGTGGTAAAATCTCAGAGCCTGATTTGTCTGTTTAGAGGCCTTGCTGGCCAAGCTTATTGAGGCAGGGGAAGTAGGAGGAATTAAGCACCTCTGCATGGTTGAGTGTAGACTGTCCATCATCTTAGCAAACTCCCTTTAGTCCTTCATGAGAGCATTACTGAGGGCTATGTGGACTTGATCAGGCATTTGCTGCATGAAAAGTTCTTTAAAAATAAATCAAGGATGGTGATTTCCCAGGAGAGACAGCATGTGGTCCATTAGCTCCGAACAGTTAGCATCGCTGAGGCTACACAAGGACAGCAATATCTTCGTGTGCTCAGGCTCCGACAGTCCAAAAGTCTGGAAAAGATACGTCTTCAGTGATCAGTATTTATCGTGTTCAAGTAGACTCACGACTGTCACAGCCATGGGATTGATGAGTAACGCTACACATAGAAATATTTGGTGTTGTCAGTGGAGATTTCTTACAACACAAATTAGGCCTCAGCTTGTACAAACCAAGCAACAGTATTTGCTCCCTAAACTCCAGCGGTTTCAAAGAGACTGTTTTGGCCAATGTGTTCAAAACTCTGGAATCGTCCTACAGCATTGGGGTCACCAATGTCTTCCTTCACCAATAAAATGACATGAAACGTTTTCTGTTTAAGAAACACTGTAACAACTAATTTATTGTACTCCAAAACCTGAACATAAAGTGCAGTAAACAAACTTCGTGTAATTACTCATCATGTCAGACCAGCCTCTTAAACTGGACACTAACTCAATGTTGGTGGTTGTGAATTATGTATATTTCCACCAAATACTTTACCCTGCACAGGCATATAATGCTGTGGTGTATTGATGTATCTCATTTACAAACTTATACATACTATATAACCCGAAGTGCATTATGTAAACAAAAAAACTGCTTAATCAAACAATATATTTACAATATTACTCAAATATTACTGAAATATATATATACCATCCATTTGTGAGGAGATAGATGAAACAGAGATATGGACAGGATATGGCTGACATCAGGATCTGGAAACTACTAATTCCATCCAAAGTCCAACAGTACACCCATTGGAATAAAGGAGGACAGGGACTTGGAATTGTCAAGGCCATAGTCCTGGAAGAAATGTGAAACATCCATGAGTTTGTCAGGAAGAAGGCCCTTAAGAACAATCTGCTAGCAGAATACCTCAGACAGCAGGCAGGGGATATGGAAATGGAAGAGGGTGAAGCAGAGCCAGAGGACCAGAGGCCATTCCAGGACAAGCCACTGCACGGGATGTACCGTTGCCAGATATCAGAGGTGGCTGACAATGGTAGGGCTGAAGGACAGCACAGAGGTACTGCTCATGGCTGCACAGGCACTGAGCATATTAGCAATAGAAGCAGGGGTCCATCACACCAGTCAAGACCCAAGGTGCACACTGTGCAAGGAATCAATTGAAACCATTCAACACATAGTAGCTGGGTGCAAGATGCAGGCAAGGACAGCGTGCGCAGAACGGCACAACCAAATTGCAGGAATTGTGTACAGGAAGATCTGCGCTGAGCATGGATTGGACACTCCCGGGTCCAAATGGGAAACACCCAAGAAGGTAGAGGAGAACAACAGAGCTAAGACTTCCAAATACAGACTGGTAAGCAGGTATTGGTCAACCCATCAGACATAGTAATACTGGACAAGGAACAGAAGAAAGCAACAGTAATAGATGTGGCAATCCCGAATGACAGGAACACCAGGAAGAAAGAATATGAGAAACTGGAGAAACACCAGGGCTTGAAAGGGCAGATAATAACAATGTGGAAGGTTAAAGCCAGAGTAACCCTGGTGCTGATAGGAGCACTTGGAGCTGTGACACCTGGACTGGGAGACTGGCTCCAACAAATCCCTGGAGCAATATCTGAGACCTTGGTCTAGAAGTGTGCACGACTAGGAATGGCAAGGATACTACACTGGACCTTCAAGCTCCCAGGCCTCTGGTAGAGAACCTGAGATTGAGGGAAAAATATAAATATACACTACCCATAAGGGGTGCAAAATAAATTTACAGTATATACACGGTATTCTATATAATACAACTACTATATACATATACACAGCATAGTAAATTTTAAATTGCTTCATTCCAGTCTAAAGATTTAATCGCTGCGGAGGATTTCTTACTCTTGTGGGATAATGTCTTTCTTGATGGAGGGGGTTGGTCAAGCTGCTTGACAGGTGAGATTTGTGGCCATGAAACACTCTCCAGTTCTGGGGCCTCCTCTGTGGCGGACGTAGGAGTTGTAGGAAATAGTTCTTATAGCTCTGGACACCGTTCTTCTGGACGTGTTGACGTCCCGAACAGTGCATGACAAGTTTCACTCAACGATGTGGGTCATAATGTGTATGTACAGTGTCTGACATCAGAATTTCATTTACTTTTTGAAAACCATCTCACACTGCTTTTTCCATTGCCATCTCTTCCTGATCTGCAGTAATGAGTTCAAGGGGTGGAGAACAATAGGCAGGTTTTTAGCAGGAACTTGTTATAGTAATTGACAAATCCTAAAAAAGACCACAACTGTGACACATTCTTTTGCCTTGGGGCATCGGCCACTGTCTGAATTTTCTCAGCACATTTGTGTAAATCTTGTACATCACTAGTGTTACATAGTAAGTGATGCTTGGTTAAAAAATTCATACTTGTTGTGTCATGCTCTGACAGTATTAATCTTTTTAACACTGGAGATTTTGGAGATGTTCCTTGGCCTCCTTGTCGGTAACAATGATGTCATCCAGGTAACTCTGAGTGCCTGGGCAGCCTTGCAACACCTGATCCACTGCTGTCTGCCAGGGTGAAGGTGCAGATGCTACTCCAAAAATAGATCTATTCTAGCAATAAAACGGTTTGTGAGTGCTCAAGGTGAGAAATACTTTGGACTCTTTTTCCATCTCCATCTGTAGGTAGGCCTCTGCTAAGTCCACTTTGCTGAAGTGTTTTCTTCCAGAAAGGTTTGCAAAGATATCCTCTATACTGGGCAGAATGTATTGATCTACTTTTTGTACTGGGTTGATTGTAACATTAAAATTGCCACAGATCCTAACAAACCCATTCTTCTTGGCTACTGGGACCACTGGTGTTTCCCATGGCCTCCAATCAACCTTGGAAAGAATTCCTTCAGCCTCCATGCAGTCTAGCTTACTGGCTACTTTATCATGGGTGGTATAAGGAACTGAAAAGGGTTTGCAAAACTTGGGTGTGGCATTTTCACTTAACGCTATTTTACCCTTGATATGTTTGAGTTTTCAGATGCCTACCTTGAGCACTGCTGTGGCATCATCCAGTACCTTTCTTAATTCACTTTCAGTTGACTCTATTGCAGGGGATGTAACATGCAAATGGTGGATGGATCTCCAGTGAAGCTGAAGATCTCAGCCAATCATGGCCCCACAATGCTGGCCTTCCTGCTTTTACCACATACAAGCTCAATGTGGCTTGTTGGTTGTTCTATTTCACTGTTACAAATGTCATTCCTACAGGAGTTATCTTTTCTCCAGTAGATGTTCTTAGTTTGTTATCTGGAGGCTTCAGTTCAGTAATCCATTCAAACGCATTTTGCGGAATGACTGAAACAGCCAAGTCAGTGTCCAATTTCATTTTAATTAATTTGCCATTCACTTCTGCTGTAAGCTATATTGCTTGTCTATTACTAGTTTTCACAATGTAAACATCAAGGCTACGCAGTCCTGTGTCACTCTCATTATTATCAGATTTTTCACCAACTGCATGCAGATTAATCTTCTTTTTGAAACTGCAACATGACTTTTTATCTTTTTCTTTTCCCTGTGCGGTCCATTTATTTTTTTGTCCTACTTTGTGGTATTTTCTGCAAGTTTCATTTTTAAATCTGTATTAGTCTGGTGTATCTGAGCCCCTGCCACAAAGTGGACACAATTTGTTTGACCAGGCTGGTTTATGTTTAAAAGTTGCAATTTTGTTCAGGCTGTCTTTCCTTCCTGACTGCAACTCGATTGCATCTCTATCTGCTTTTCCTATTGATACAGAAATTTCAACTACTCTGGTAAATTGTTGTGCTTCAGTTAGGAGCCATTTTTGAATGCTTTCTTGTAATATTCCACAAACTAAACAATTTCTCAGAACATCATTAAGCCTGTTACTGAACTGTCAAAGCTCAGACAACTTCTTCAATTCAGCCATGTAATCTGAAATGGATCTCCCTTCCTTTTGATTCCACTCATGAAACCTAAAGTCCTCTGTAATCAAAAATGGTTTTGGTTCTAAATGTTTCTGCATTACTTTCATAACATCGGCAAAGCTCATTTTGACTGATTTGGTTGGAGCAGACAAACTTCCAAGCAAACTGTATGCTTTCCCACCTATTATAGGCAGTAAAACAGGAACATGCTTCTCATTGGCTATATTATTTGCTTCAAAATACTGTTCAATTTGTTCTGAATACATGATCCAGTTATCTCTGTGCAATTGAACACTCTACCTTTCCAATGTATACTGCCATTTTGGCAATTTTTAAATTATGATTATTATTGCCTGGTATTCATTATTTATGAACCCATGAATTTTGTCCATTTTTAAAAATGTGCTGCATTTTTTTAACTCAAATGTCTCTTCTGTAGCAATATGTTGGGATCATGATACTTGAGCTCCTTGCTGTCGGGTTTATTTCTAGCCAGTAGAAAAATTTCCCCTTGATTCTCGATGACTTTGGTTTTATCAGGTCTCTTTCATGCCAACCTAGTTAAGTACTCCCTCGTTGTTGGAGAAAGCTAATCTTGGATTACTTCAGGAGTTTAGTTGCAATGTGGTCCAATGCAGTAAGTATCTTGCATAACCTTACGTGAGCGTTGTAAATGTTGTTTCATAACACTATAGATAATAATTCCCACCACAAGGGTAAGGATCGAAGCAGGACTGCTGTGGTTCAAATTAACCAGACTGAATTTGCCTAGCAGTTTGCATTACAGAGAGGCATGAGCAAATTTCTACATGTATATCTCAATGTTAATATGACGGATGTGATGGGACTTTCCAACAGGCAGTGCACCTGATCTGTAGAATAGGTTTTCAATATTAAGCTTTGTTCTTGGGGCCCACGGCTTTTACTGTGTTCAGCGCGCTCAGCTGTATCTTGATCTAATGTGCGGCAAACCGAGTTATATGAAGACCGATTTCTCTGACGGTGGAAAGCTCAGGAGGAGATAAAGATTGATTATTTGTTGGTATTTCTAGCTGAAAACTGCTTTGTTGTTCTGCTTTTGACTTTTGCATTCCCTTGCCAGACTCCACCATAATTGAGAACACACCCGTCTCCTCCCATCGGTTGCTTAATTTTATGCTAAATGATGGATGTTGCAGAACAACAAAGCTTTGATCTGTTATGCTGGTACACTGCTTAGCACGCATTTAGTTCTTTGGCACTGCATTTTTATCAAGTTAGTACCTCAGTTCAGATTTGTATGATACTGCTTATGCAATGCTTTTCTACATTTTGGATTAAACCAAAGTTGTTCCCCTGACTTAATGTTTCTGGTCGAGTGAGGGATAAACTAGGTTGCAAGGTTGCATATAATGATGCAGTGGTTTTCTGTAGCTTCAAAAGTGCAGACATCTCATGGATACTCAGTTATGAGCTGCTAGATCTATTTTAAATCTAATACAGAATTATTCAGCTCACTTGGTAATTAGTGCTAATAAGTTACTCCCAGTGATAGACATTCATGCTGTCCATCAAGAGCACACTGTATTCTTCTACACTTCTCCTAACTGTTATTCAACATAATAGAAATTTACATGAAGAATGATGTTAGTTCTCTTTAACAGAAGATTTCCTTGCCAATGCTTGACCTGATGCCAGATGAATTCTCAATGCGACCTACATTTCATGACTAAACTATTTCAGATTATTTAACAAATTGAATGTACTGTAAACTTAAGTTCCCAGCTGCCATGCAGGTTTTGAATTCATCCTTGTATCATGGATCAATAATTCCAGTAACATAATCATTACTCTACTACCCTTTCAATGGTGTAATATTAATTTTAATCACAACATTCAAGTTTGGGGCAAGGAGATAGATAAATAAAATGAAGTAAAATACAAATTAGACACACTTAAACATATTATCCTGTAAATAAATCTACAAGATGTTAGGAAAAAAAGAATAAGATATGAGTGAATTTTGAGTCACAGATATACGACTCCACAGGGAAGTGATAAAGTCCATTACTTCTGTTGTCATTTGCACTTTTGTTGCATGCTGAGAGGAATAAATTGATTCAATGCCATGTGTACTGTGGGGTCTTTTTTATATCTTATAAAATTATCTAGGTGCATTTGCAGGAAAAGGATATCCCACAGATTAGCTGTGAGATTACCTTCCAAATAAAAATAAACTACAAATTAGTTAAAATTCTAATCGTGCTTAAAGGAAGTACAATATATATTCCAAATATTTTATCAAAATTGAACCAAATTTAGAAAATTACTTTATAAATGCAACTTTGTGACAATATATAGGCTTAACAGTTTTAGAATGCTTTACACAATTTAATCAAAATCCAGCTAAAGTACATGGTGCACAGAATGGTATAGAACAATACAGGCCCTTCAACCCATGATATTGTGTCGACCTTTTAATCTACTTTAAGATTAATCTAACCCTCCCTCCCACACACTGTAGCTCTACAGTTTTCTATCACCTATGTTCCTGCTTAAGAGTTTCTTAAATGTCCCAAATATACACTCAGTGTCCAGTTTATTCGGCACCTCCTGTATCTAACAAAGTGGCCACTGAGTGTATCTCCCTCTGCCACCACCTTGGCAGTGCATTCTGTGCACCCATTTTCTACTGAAGGAGAAAATCCTATTTTTCACTGTTCCAACTTCTTATATATTACTGATTCATGCCATTATAACTATAAACACCCCTCACTCCAGAATATAAATATAGTATCACTCAAGGTACCAAAGGACTCAGATCAACAGGAGACAGAGAAATTGCAGATGCTAGAACTTGCAATGAAGAACAATCTGCAAGAAGAACCTTGTGGATCAGGCAGCATCTGTGGAGGAAAAGGGATGGTCAACGTTCCGGGTGCAAAACATTAACTATCACTTACCTCCACAGATGCTACTTGACCCCATGAGTTCTCACTGCATTCCTTTGCTCACAATATACAGGTTCTATTGAAATTTGACTTTTACTTATATGTATATTTCTAATAGTGAGTGTACTTCCCAGTGTTTATCAGCAAACAATTAAAATAAATAAAATAAAATATCCGTGTACGTTACTGCAAATCCCACACCCACTAACGTCATTTACAGACTTGCAGGCATTGCTCCCCCAGAGATCCAAAGACACAGTACAACAAAAATTGGAAAAGGTACACAGAACTCGGATCCACAGCACCCACTACATCATCATGTGTCAGTTTCCAACCACCTAAAATCGAGGAAAAGCTTTGCTACAGTGGAGGAACTACCGCACGGAACATCCCCCCAAACATACAGGATTGACCTCTGGTAACAAACAGAAGCCAGAACCCCACCAAACAATACAGTGCAAGACCCCACAGAAATGTTACCAGACGGGGCACTGCTTGACAGATGACAGTGGTACACTCTCAACAGAGCGAGAGCGGGAGTTTGTAGGAAGGGAGACGATATGGTGAAGTGGGGTTTAAAGGCCAGCGAATTCTGTGAGTGTGGCGAAAGGGTGCAGAACATTGAACACGTTCTGCGAACTGCCCACTCTCAGAGGATTTAGCTGATATTGACCTGCTCAACATCAACCAAACACTGGAGTGGCTGGCTGTCTGGTGTGACAAGCTATGATGATGACTGCAAATCTTTCTTGCATTGACTCCCAAGGCCTAATTGTGACCAACGATGGTTTTCTGATTCTCATGGGCAGACAAGTTAAAAATCAGGCTACAATAGTCCAGGCTGTAGGAATCCTACTGTATTCCCTTTGAGTGCAGAAATTCCATTATGCATCACATCAAAACTTAGAAAATGGACTTTTTAACATTCCCACATATCCAATATTTACAGTACTGTCAATACATGCAAAATATCTGACTCTTTGTTCTGTTTAAATGTAAGTGAAGAAACATTGATATTTATTATCCCTGCTAAAATTACACTTAAATTATGGTGGCATTTACCCAACAGATTATATTTCAATTTTGATGCACTAAAAAGTAGCTTGTTTTCTGCAATTATATTATAGTATTTTACAGGCTGATTGACAAATCTACTAACTGAGCCATAGAGAGAAGTTCCCCTGCTTTTGATCTTGTCAGCAATGACATTAATAGGGCGAATAATTATTGTTCACCGATATAATACAGATGTGGCCCTGGTCACTCTTTAGCAATAACATAATTTTTCAGCTGCTCAGGATAGCAGTACTAAGCATTAATGTGGAAGCCGTCAGGCATTAACCAAGTTACCATAACTGCTCCAGTAATTAGACTTAAAGTGGCTTTGACTTCTGAAATAGCTATGGAGAATGGATTAAAAAGAGAGATTATGGGATCTACACACATAACAGAATTCTGATCTGTGTCTATGCTAACGGATGAAGGGCAGCTTGACAACACCATATAATCAGGTCAATTGCTCATCCATCAATGTTTTGCAAGGAAGAAGTAATGTAATGATAATGAGGGTAATGTAGATGTTTTCAGTCAGGAAACAGGACAGAAATCTGTCACATAAGACCAAAGCAGATGGAAGTTTAATTCCAATTTTCAAATGAAGGGTAAGCCTTGTGAGATCCCATGCCAACAATAAGCTTCCAGGTATTTGATGGTTAACCCTAGCTTCTCTAGCCAATAGGTGACACACATATCCATTCAAGGGGTTCTGTAGCTGTCCAGCTGTTCCTGCTCCTGTAGTTGCCTCCTCCATAGGGTAATTAGTCAGCTTGTCTTCACCTTTGATTGAGTGGTCAGCAAAGGAGAAGCACAGGTATAAGGAGAAGAAGCGACCAATTTTGTAGTTTTCCAAAAAATTGTGAAATCTTATTTCCTTTAATTAGACTCTTTACTGGTATGTATAGGAGTGAAATTTATATGGTGGGAACAGGGGTTGCTCTGCCAGGTTACTATGACAAGAATATGTTCATCAATTTAAAGTGCCAAGTGGGATTACCTCATGCAAACTGGAATAATTTACCATTTGGGAGGCAACTTTCTAAGACTGAAAATTATGATATTACATATTTGGTTCCATTCCTCTCTTCTACTTGTTCTATTGGCTGCATTGGTATGCTCCACCCTCTTTAGTTAAAATATTGTGCTCAAACAGCAATGGCTCTGTGGCTTAGAAGAACTGTACACCAAAACTGCACTTAATAGATCTGTCAATGGTTGCATTACCACAATAACAAACTTGCTGATAGGATAGACAATCTATGCTCTACCTTGGAACCTTCTAATTAAGGCCATGAAAAGTGCAAGCAATGTACTGGGATTCATATCCAGAGGAAAACAGCACAAAAGCACCTTCTAGGCCAAGTTCTCTTCTCACAGCTGCCATCAGGAAGGAGGTACAGGAGCCTTGGGCTCCAATCCACCAGGTTCAAGAAAGGTTATTAACCTTCAATCATCGGGCTCCTGAACTGATTGCACAACCACCTATGGACTCACTTTCAAAGACTCTGCAACTCATATTCTCAATATTTATCTATCTAGCTATTTAGAGATGCAGCATTGGATAGGACCTTGTGACCCTTCAAGCTGCGCTGCCAGCAACCCCCGATTTTAACCCCAGCCTAATCATAGGACAATTTATAATGATCAATTAACCTACGAACGGATACTGTATGTCTTTGAGCTGTGGGAAGAAACTGCAGCAGCCAGAGAAAGCCCACACATTCCACAGGGAGGACGTTCAAACTTCTTACAGAGGACGCCGGGACTGAACTCCAAACTCCAATGACTCGAGCTGTAATAGTGTCGTTCTAACTGTTACACTACCCTGGTATCAATTCGTTTATCTATCTGTTTGTTTATTTATTTACCCAGTTTGCCTTCTTTTGCAGATTGGTTGTTTGCACATCAGTCTTAGTGTGTAGATTTCCATTGATTATATCGTATTTCTTTGATCTGCTGTGCATGTCTGCAGGAAAATGAATCTCGGGGTAACATATACGTACTTTAGTAATAAATTTACTGTGAACTTGAAAACTAGGGAGGTAATGTAAAATTTACTGAGAACTTGTAATGTTCTATGCATGTCAGTTATCCATGTGAGAAAAGCATCAACAAAAAAGCTTGAGAGATGACACATTCAGATTTACTAGCATTTGGAGAATCAGTATAGATTAAACAGACTGGGTCCTTCAGGAAATGACTACAGAGATCTGCATAAATCCCTAAAATTGTTCAGGAGAAATGGATTGATATATATCTAGAAATTCAATTACATGAGTAATTCTTTTCTCTCGGCCTTATACAATTGAAGATTACTCCTTTACCAGAGTAAAACATGTAATGACCTTTAATGAATTGCTTTGCATTATTCATAAGATCTGATTGGAAACTTTTTCTCATTACTTACCCTTGCAACTGCCAATTTCCAGGTGAGGGACACATGGGATGATGCCAATTCCCATGTTAGCAACATTGTAGAGAATCTAGGAACACGTTGTTGAGGTGTATTTATCATCAGGCCAGTGACCAATGAGCTTCTATCCCCAGTTTCAGAAGGGGACATCAGGCCAATACATTTGTGGTAAACCATGTATATATGTTGTAACTCGGTTACCTGTCTGGACACACCCCTCTGCTGACTGCCCCTGTGGCTCCTCCCACAGAGTCCTGTATAAAGGTGTTTGCCTTGCCCCTCCCCCTCAGTCCGGGGGCAGACACTCACTGTGGAGGTCGTATTGTACAGAGAATAAAAGCCTTTCAGTATTTTACCAAACCTCAGTCTTTTGGAGTAATTGAAGGTGCTTCAATTTTATTCGCTGTACATTTTAAAACATGGAACAGGCCCTGAGACCAGGAAATTTGGACCTCGATCCGCAAATGCCTGACGCTGGAAACGCTTTCGAACTCTGGCTGGCCTGCTTCGAAGCGTATCTAGAGGAGATTAAAGCGACCGACCCCGTAGCGAAGCGCAGAGTTCTACTCTCCAGGGTCAGTCCATGGGTTTATTCGCTGATCAGAGACCAGCCGAACTACAACGGCGCGATGAACGCACTCAAAAGACAATAGCTGAGGCCGATAAACAGCGTCTATGCTCGGCACTGTTTAGCGACACGGCAACAACGCCCCGGGGAATCGAGTGCTGAGTTCGTCCAGGCCCTACGGACGCTCGTGCGGGCCTGCAATTGCCAGGAGCTGACGGCAGCACAGCATGCAGAACTCCTAGTGAGAGACGCCTTCGTCACGGGGACCAGGTCAGTGTACGCGCGCCAGCGGCTGCTGGAAAAAGCCGATCTTACCCTAAGTTCGGCGATCGAACTGGCTGATACGTTGGAGGCCGCTCTGCATAACTCCGAGGCTCTCCAGGCACGTGATCCCCCGATGGCCTCGTGGGCGCCGCAGACCCCGCAACCTGCCGGCGAATCAACCTCGGCTGCAGCCAGTCGTGAGTCCGCGAAGTGCTACTTCTGCGGACTGGAGAAGCACCCCCAGAAACACTGCGCGGCCCGACAAGCTACCTGTTCCAGCTGCGGAAAGAAGGGCCACTTCGCCAAGGTCTGTAAGTCAAAACCGCGAGCGGGATCGAGCAGCGCCGCATGCGAGACGTGGGGGTCGCCATCTTCCCTGCACACTGCCACCACGTGCGAGACATGGGGGCCGCCATCTTCCCTGCACGCCGCCACCACGTGCGAGACATGGGGGCGGCCATCTTGGTTGGCGCCACCTCCCACCGCCTACGACCAATGGGTGCTCACGGGCCACCCCACCACGCCGGACCAAGACAGTGACCCCACCCTGGCTTCCGTGACCCTCGACCAAAGCGCTCCCCACCAGCTGGCAAGATCAATGATGGACATCCTGGTGGAGGGGCACAGGACAAGCTGCCTGTTTGACACAGGCAGCACGGAGAGTTTTATCCACCCGGCCACGGTGCAGCATTGTGGACTCGTGATACGGCCGGTAAGTCAGAGGGTCACCATGGCCTCCGGGTCGCATACAACAGACATCCGGGGGGGTTGTGTAGCGACACTAGTGGTGCAGGGCACAGAATATTGGGACTTTAAGTTACTGGTCTTGCCTCAACTGTGTGCCCCTGTGTTATTGGGGCTCGACTTCCAGAGCCACCTGAAGAGCGTGACAATGAAGTATGATGGGCCCCTCCCACCAATTACTGTCATAAATTCCCTGTTTTGTAGAGATATGTCACAAACCCTGCTACTGACCACACACACACACCGACCCGCGCATCCCACCCAACATCATGCCAACTGCCACACTACCGACACCACTTGCGGCCTCTCCACCCTCAGGATCCCTCCCCCACCGCTGTTCGCCAACCTGACCCCCCCGACTGTAAACCTGTAGCAACTAAAAGCAGGAGGTACAGTGCGGGGGACAGAGCTTTCATTAAGTCGGAGGTGCAGCGGCTGCTCAGGGAGGGGGTCATTGAGGCAAACACAAGTCCTTGGAGGGTGCAGGTGGTCGTTGTTCAGAATGGGGAGAAGAATAGGATGGTCGTGGACTATAGCCAGACCATCAATAGGTTCACGCAGCTCGACGCGTACCCTCTACCCCGCATCGCGGATATGGTCAATCAGATAACACAGTACAAGGTGTACTCGACCATAGACCTAAAATCCGCTTACCATCAGCTCCCCATCCGCCGGGAGGACCGCCCTTACACTGCCTTCGAGGCAGACGGCAGGTTTTATCAAATCCTGCGCGTCCCCTTCGGTGTCACGAATGGTGTATCTGTCTTCCAGAGGGCAATGGACCGGATGGTGGACCAGTGCCAACTGAAGGCCACGCTCCCATATCTGGATAACATCACCATCTGCGGTCACAACCAGCAGGATCATGACAACAACCTCCAAAAATTTCTCCAAGCGGCCAAATCTTTCAACCTCACCTATAACAAGGACAAGTGTGTATTTGGGACCACCCGACTTGCTATCCTTGGGTGTGTCGTGGAGAATGGAGTCATTGGCCCTGACCCCGACCGTATGCGCCCCCTGTTGGAACTCCCTCTTCCCAATACCCTCAGAGCCCTCAAAAGGTGCCTGGGCTTCTTTTCATATTACGCCCAATGGGTCTCTAACTATGCAGACAAGGCCCGCCCCCTGGTCAAGTCCACCACATTCCCCCTCTCTGCCGAGGCCCACACGGCCTTCAACCGCATAAAAGGGGACATTGCCAAAGCAGCAATGCATGCGGTGGATGAGGCCATTCCCTTCCAAGTAGAGAGTGACACCTCCGACTTTGCGCTGGCTGCTACCCTCAACCAGGCAGGAAGACCAATGGCGTTCTTCTCCCATACCCTTCAAGGACCTGAAATTCGGCACTCTGCGGTAGAGAAAGAGGCCCAGGCCATAGTGGAAGCTATAAGGCACTGGAGGCACTATCTTGCTGGCAAAAGGTTCACCCTGCTAACTGACCAGCGCTCAGTCGCGTTCATGTTTAATAATCAGCAGCGGAGCAAAATCCAAAATGATAAAATTCTGAGGTGGAGAATCGAACTCTCCACCTACAACTATGACATCATGTACAGGCCTGGGAAGCTCAACGAGCCCTCCGATGCCCTAACCCGGGGAACATGTGCTAGTGCGCAGATCGACCGGCTATACGCCCTACATGTAGACCTTTGCCACTCGGGAGTCACCCGGCTTTTCCATTTCGTGAAAGCCCGGAACCTGCCTTACTCCCTTGAGGAGATCAGGATGATGACCAGGGACTGCCAAGTCTGCGCAGAGTGCAAATCGCACTTCTACCGACCCGAAAAGGCACAACTCATCAAGGCCACCCGCCCCTTTGAGCGACTGAGTGTTGACTTTAAGGGCCCCCTTCCCTCCACCGACCGCAATGTGTACTTTCTTAACGTAATTGACGAGTACTCGCGGTCCCCCTTCGCCATCCCCTGCCCTGACACCACTACCACGTCAGATATAAAAGCCCCGCGCAAGCTCTTCACTCTGTTTGGATACCCATGCTATATCCACAGTGACAGAGGGTCCTCGTTTATGAGTGACGAGCTGCGCCAATACCTACTGGCTAGTGGAATTGCAGCTAGTAGGACCACGAGCTATAATCCCCGGGGGGAGTGGACAGGTAGAGAAGGAGAATGGCACGGTGTGGAAGGCCACACTCTTAGCCCTCAGGTCAAAGGGACTGCCGGTCTCCCGCTGGCAGGAGGTCCTTCCCGAGGCACTCCACTCCATCCGCTCCCTGTTATGCACAGCCACCAATGCCACCCCTCATGAGCGGCTCTTTTCTTTTCCCAGAAAGTCGACCACTGGGACCACCCTACCAACTTGGCTGACGTCCCCGGGGCCAGTGCTGCTCCAGAAACATGCGAGGAGCAATAAATACTCCCCGATGGTCGAGAGGGTTCACTTATTTCATGCGAACCCCCAGTACGCCTACGTGGTTTTACCTGATGGGCGGGAGGACACAGTCTCCATCCGGGACCTGGTGCCCGCAGGAGCTCCGGGCCCCTACCTTGAACACTGCGTGGTGACTATTGACCCCGTACCCACCAATGTATGTACCTACGAGACACCGTGCACCCCAAACCCTATACAGACACCACATGACACTCCCATACCGGGCGCGATGCACACGCACGAGGGATTAACAATGCCTAACGTGCTGGCACCTGAAGTCAGGCCGGAGCCAGCACAACCGCCATCGCCGGTGCTGCATAGGTCACAGCAACGGACTCGACCGCCTGATAGACTTAACCTGTAAATATACTTCTTGTAAATATTGTCAGTCACTTCACCCCGCGGGACTCTTTTTAAAAAAAAAAGGAGGGGTGAATGTGGTAAACCATGTATATATGTTGTAACTCGGTTACCTGTCTGGACACACCCCTCTGCTGACTGCCCCTGTGGCTCCTCCCACAGAGTCCTGTATAAAGGTGTTTGCCTTGCCCCTCCCCCTCAGTCCGGGGGCAGACACTCACTGTGGAGGTCGTATTGTACAGCGAATAAAAGCCTTTCAGTATTTTACCAAACCTCAGTCTTTTGGAGTAATTGAAGGTGCTTCAACATTTTTGGCTGTGAAATTGTGCAGCACTTGGTCTGTTTCACCCGAGGCTTCGAACACAACTGAAGTTTTATGTTGTTGGCTATCAACCAAAACGGTCATTGGCACCAAGTTGCTGCACAATCCTAGCACACTCTGATCCTTGTGTTGGAATTTTCAGGCAATTATTTCAACATGTCTGAGGTACATCAGGAGGCATTATTTAATGATTGGTAACTAATTAATTAATTTTGGTTCTTTTCAGTACAGTAATGAAGATGTCGAATATTCCATGTCTGAGTGAGTGAAGCAGATAGTTTTGACATATTCAAAGGGAACTACCTCTATTGCTATGAGGAAAAATGGAAAATAGGGATACACAGGAAGGGTAGATGAGGGAATGAAAATGACAGACAGCTAGCAATTAATCAGAGAAACCTGTTTCTGTACTGGACACTTAAGTAACGAGTCCTGGATGCAAGATGTAGCCTTGGTTTTCCCTGAGCTATGTTTTTTTCACTCAGCACAGGAAACCTCGCTAATTAACAAATAAATTCTGTTATGGATGACTTAGCTATTTTGTTCATCATTGAATTGTAGTGATATCATGCTCAAACAGATTGTGAAAAGTGTTCTGTCTGTTCCACCGAAGTTGTGGGAATGGTGCTAAAAGGTCTTCCAAAATTTGATGGACAATTCTGCTGATTTTTTAAAAAATATTTATTTCAATCCTGCAGAATTTTCTGGGTAGATTAGAATTTTGAAGGTGGGACAACATTTTCTCATGTCCCTGCCAATACTTTTATTTCTAATTCAAGTTTATGTAATTCACGTTTCCCCCTTTTATTATGTATTGCATTGTACTGCTGCCGCAAAGACAACAAATTTCACAACATGTGCTGGTGACATTAAACCTGATTCTGATTTGGCATTTCTATCCATGGAAAAAGACTATGTCAACACTAAATATGCCTTTCATTGTCAGGAGATGTAGAGGAGGCTTGATCCAAATGCTGAGCAGCAGAGGTGATTTAGCAGTTGGTAATAACTAACAGTAAACTGCAAAGTAACAAGACATGAGGGGCCACAAAACAAAGAGAATAGGCACTTAACAGGATAAGGCAATGTAGTAATTGAAGGCTAGGAGCAACTGTTTGAGGCTGACTGGTTTGATGGGTGAACAAAGGACTGTGGATGAGAGCTGGGTTTAAATAGGCTGCAGGTGATGAGTTGGAAATGAGTGGCAGATGACTCCTGTTAACTGGGTGGAGACTGGGAGTTACCTGCCTGTACAGGCCTGACATTCACAATTTTATAAACTTCTATCAGGTCACAACTCAGTCTCAGATGCTCTAGTGAAAGCGGTCCAAATTTGTCCAACATATCCTTAAACATAACATACCCTAATCCTGGAGAATACCTTAAACACAAGAAAGTCTGGTGATGCTGGAAATCCAAAGCAACATACACAAAATACTGGAGGAACTCAGCAGGTTAAGCAGCATCTAAGGAAGTGAATAGATTTTCAAGTTTCAGGCCAAGGCCCTTCTTCAGGAATGTCTACTTTGCCCTTTCCAAAGCCTCTACATTTTTCCTAGAGTGTGGGGTGCAGAAATGTAAATTTGGCCCAACTAAAGTTTTATAGAGCTGCAGTATAACTTCTCAACTTTTATACTCAGTACTCCAACCAATGAAGTCAAGCATGCATCTTCTTTACCACTCCATTATCCTGTGGGGGCATGGCTTATTCCGCTCGTTGAAAACTGCTTCTGCTGTGATTGGTTGGTTTAGAAACTGCAGCTATTTTCCCATTGGTTAGCCTCCTAGTGTCCTGTTTCAAATATCGCAGGTATAAAATATCATATCAAAGAGGTTTGCTCTCCCTTCTTTTATTTTAAAGCAAGCACATAACCACTGGGAAGTTATGCTGTGTGCACGCTTTAGCTAAGTATGTTTGTTGAATGTTTACTATTGTAATTTCTGTAACTTGGGGGACATAAATGTTTGGGTGATATTTTACTGTTTGTAAATGAATAATTAATATGCTTGCTCTCAATCAGTGTTTTCTGTCTCACTTGCCCGACCCTCGAACCAGATTCAATGTTACACCATTACACTTGTGTTGCAAGTTTCAGGGAGCCTTGGATATGCACCCCAAGATCCCTCTGTACATCCTTCTAAGTGTCTTGCCATTTATAATTCAGATCATCATGCTCATCACTGATAGTGCCAAGATTTACAGGGAAGAAGTCTAAATGGGAATGCTGAAAATAAATCTTTAGAAACATGTTGCACTTCATGGCTTTGTATACTTGAAGCATGTTTTCAACCAGCTGCACAGAGTCTGGTGCTCTGTAGCTACCAAGAAAATTTTCAACAACATCCTTGAAAGCCTCCATGCGATTTTCTCCAGTCCCACTAGAAGTTCTTCGAATTGCCTGTCATTGATGACCTGTTTGATTTGTGGACCAACAAAAATGCCTTGCTTAATCTTGACATCAGCTATTCTGGGAACCATCTGCCTCCCATATTGAAATCCTTCACCTTCCTTGTTCATCGCTTCCACAAATTTTTTCATAAGCCCAAGTTTTATATGAAGAGAAGGCAAAAATATCTTTGCTGGGTCCACAATGGCTCATGTGCCATACTTTTCTGCCCTGGAACCAGCTGCTTCCAGAACGTCCAATCCTTTTTAACATAATGAGATTCTTTAGCATGGCTGTCCCATTTGCAAATGAAACAACAGTACTTGGTTTAGAGTAACAGTAAAGAGAGTAACAAAAGAATAAGAGCAATTAGTTATTGAATAATTTTCCATATATATAATCTCCTAATGAACCCTAAGCTTTTAAACCTTAACCTCCCACTTCCCCCACTTTACCTCCCCCCTCCCCCCCACTATACATGCAGTTCAGTATAATTTAGCACATTGATCACATGATATCTTAAAATAGGAATGTCTTCCCTGAAGCTTAAGGAATTTAGGTGGAATTTTTGAAATACAAGCAATATATTCATCAAAAAGATCTTTCACAAAAACCCAGTCCACTTCCAAAGGAACCCCTCAGTATTCTCTTGGACAAAGGCCAGAATGAAAATTATGACCCAGAATGTTTAAGACATTTGGCAAGTACACCTGTGACATAATAAAAAGTAAATCTTTTGGTTTTCTGAGGAGATTTTCAATGTAATTTGAGAAACTAAATATTGAAAAAATATGTAAACACTATAATTGTGATGTTATTTATAAACTAATGGATGTTGACAGTTTCATAGCTAGTTATTATTAATCTATGCTGAGGCACACACTACTCATGAATTATTTTAATTCAATTTGTATGACCAATTTTTAATATAAGAATATGATCTTTATTATTCCGGTAAATAAGAACATCATTTTTATTATCTTCCAGTAAGATAACAGCGCACTTGGTTGCAGTGGCTTGTCTGGTTCCAGACAAAGGTGTAATTGTTTCTCCTTTTACAATCACAAGACTGTACTGGATATTAAGAACATCAGGTACTGCAGGCCTACCCCATCAGCAACTTGCCCGATAGCAGTGGAGCTGCACATGTTGCAACCTGTATTTCAGCCTGCTTCTGTCACCCAGGGAAGAAAGCTTCAGAGCTGGTGTGCAGTCTAACAAATGGATCTCATTGCAATTGCAATACCCCATTGGACAGTGACAATGTAAAATATTGTGAGTCTGATTCACTGGTTCATTAGTGAGACCGATGGCTGGGGAACTGCAAGGTCATGGTTGTCACGTGGACCAGACCCTAATGCCTCGGGGTTGCCTTTTTCACCACGTGGGAAGGAGACGCCAGAGCTTGCCGTATGCCGCAGGATTCCATGCTGGGTCGGGGGCTGGCCCCTCCCATTGGTGCTGATCTCCAGTATTCGCTTGGTGGAAGGTAAGCTGGATTGTGTTTGCCTGTGGCTGCACCTCTGCGAGATGAGTAACTGCTATGGGCTTGTTCTTGCGGAAACTTGGCTGCATGTGCATAACATCCATGCACCATCAACCTACAGATGATGACACTCTGGTCTTGGGCTATAGTTTTTTTTGTAACTATATGTTTTCTGCTATCTTAATTATATGTGCTATAGGTGCTGTGTGCTGTGTGTGATAGTTGATACTGTGTTTTGCACATTGGACCTGGAGGAACACAGTTTTGTTTGGCTGTATTCACG
The DNA here is from genome assembly GCF_030028105.1 of Mobula birostris. NCBI lineage: Eukaryota > Metazoa > Chordata > Chondrichthyes > Myliobatiformes > Myliobatidae > Mobula > Mobula birostris. Next base: position 147,204,688 of record NC_092372.1, on the reverse strand, counting down.
TGTGTGGTTTAGTGACGATTAAACTTGAACTTGAACTTGACTTCTCAAACTAAACCATGCAATAGGTTCAATATGCACAGCAATGCCTTCAATAAAGGTTGCTGATAGTCATTCAGTAGGATTGGCAAAACAAATCATCCAGATTTTGTGAATAGTATTGATTGACTGAAAACCAAAGTACTGGGAATTGATCACTAAGAATTAGTGAGAACTTGAAAAATAACTTGTACTTTAGTAATCACTGCAAGAACTTAAAAACAGAGTCTAACCTCTAATGGAACTAAAACAGTTACTTTAAGCTCCAGAAAATATAGGAAATAATAAAGCTACCACAGCTCAAATAAACAGTTCCAGGCAAAGAAGAAAATAAATTAACTTTTATATGGAAAACTTCTCATCAACAGGAGAGCTAAATGCTAAGTGGGTAATAATTTATTTTCATGAGTACAGTCACTGGTCTTGCACAGCCAATGTTTTTGAGATGTGTTTTGAGAGTCATAAAGTTGAACTGTATGAAAGCAGATAATTTGGCCTATTGGGTCCATGACAACCAGAGGGCTCTGAACCGAAATGCCATCTTCCTGCCATCTTCTTTATATGTTTAGTGATTCAAGTGCTCAACTAGGCACTTCTTACTGCTGTCAGTGCTTCCATCACTCTCTTCTGCAGTGTGCTCACACTGTGAAAAAGGTCCCACTCAGGTTACATCTTACCTCTTACCCTAAATCTATGTCCTCTGGTTTCATTTACCTCCAATATGCAAAAAAAGTTTCCTGCAGTTCATTCTATCTCTAACCCTAATAACTTTATATATCTCAATCATGTCTCCTCTTAATCCTCCCCCCTCTGCCCCAAGGAAAAGATCTGGCCTGTCCAGTTTATCATCATAACTGAACTATTTCATCCCAGGTAGCATCCTGGTGTATCTCCTTTTCAGCAGAGATAAATTTTTCAGGAGATGTATCAAGAGAGTTATTTTTCAACAGTGTCATGAGAAATTTCATGTACTCTAGAATAGAGCATGTTTTTCAGTTTAGATCTCACCCACAAACTATTGAGTTGATTTTAGTTTTATTTTTTATTTTTTTATTTTTTATTTTAGATCCTGTCCATCTGAGGCATTCGGTGAGAATCCACCCTGCTTCAACTTACCTGCTGCTGAAACCATCACCTGTGCCTTTGTTACCTCTGCATTTGACTATTCCAATGCTGTTCGAGATGAGCTGTCTTCTTTCATCTCACCCCTTTATAAACTAATATCTGTGCTTGCTTATTCACAGTTTCCTCTCCCAGCAGTTTTAAAATTTCCATCAGTTTTAAATTTTCCATTCTTGTTTTCAAATCCCTCCTGGAACTTGCCCTTCCATATGTCTGCAAGCGCAAGTAATAGGCAAAAATAGAACCTATAAATCAACAGTTAGTTGATTGGGGCTGCATACAAGAACATTCAAGATTGCAGCTCTGGAACATTGTTGCAGAGCTGGAAATGATTAGCAAGAATTTTCTCACAAGTACATTTCAATAATGATAATAAGGTGATTGATAACTACTTAGTATCATAGAGAGACCCTACAGATGGATGGAAGGGGAACATGCAGAACTGGACTTTGTATTACTAGCAAGTCTACTGTCAACAAAGTGAATCTGTTTTCTCATCTCCTGGCTTACCAGAGGAGTTGATGTAGGATAATGGTCCTCTGTTTTGTTCATTATGAAACAAAATGATATTCATTATATAATTATTTCTCAGTACTACACTGCATCAAATGAAGCAGCGGAGAGATCATCCCTGTACCAAAGAACTCCACACCTTCAAAAACAAATGTCTACTGTCTAGTGGCACTGACACCAATCATCATGAAGTGCTTTGAATGGTTGATAATGGCTCATATCAAGAAGTCTTATCCTGCCACATTGAACACTCACCAATATGCTTACCAAAAGAACCTCTTTACGAAAGATGCCATAGCATTTGTCATTCACCTGGTCCTGACACATCTGGGAAAGGAGGACACTTATGTCAGAATACTGCTTCTGGATTTCATTTTGGATTCAACATTATTGTTCCACAGACCTTGGTGAACTAACTACTAACTCCTAAACCTTGGTCTAATTACACCTCTGGATGTTGGACTTCCTAACCAACAGACCTCAGATAGTCAGATGCAAAACCACTCCTCCGCCCCCATGATTCTCAGCATGGGTGCCTCGCCCAGGACTGTGTGCTGAGTCCATTACTGTACACTTTGCTCACGCATGACTGCAAGGCCAAACATCCAAACTGTAACATCATCAAGTTCAGCGATGACACAACAGTGGCAGGGCCCATCACCAACAACAATGATGGTCCACAGAGAGGAGATGGAAGAGCTCGTAGCCCGATGCCAGGCAAATAACCTCTTCGTTAATGTCAACAAAATGAGGGAGACGTTTATCAGCTTCAGGAAAACTCACACCACTCACCCCCTCTCCTTTACATCGGCAGCGCAGCAGTGGAAACTGCAAACAGTTTCTAACTCTTTGGGGTACGCATCACATACAACCACTCATGGCCCTAGAACATATCACAGTCAAGAAATCTCCTCAATGCCTCTACTTTCTAAGAAGGCTGAAGAGAGCTGGTCTATACACATACCCATACTCACGTCATTCTACAGATGCACAGTAGAGAGCATCCTCACCAGCTGCCTCGCTGCTTGGTATGGAAACTGCACTGGCAGACAGGGAGGCTCCACAATGTGTAAAAACTGCCCAATGCATCACTGGCACCAGCCTACCCACAATCAAGGACATGTATACAGAAAGGTGCTGGTAGCATCATGAAGGATCCCACTCACCCTGCACATGAACTGATAGTGCCACTTCCATTGTGGAGGGGGATATGCAGCATCCACGGCAGGACCACCAAATTCAAAAAAAGAAGAAGAAGAAGAAAGCCCTTAACTCCAAGTAGAGTCATCAGGATGCCGTCATGATGGCATTTTTTTTTAGCAGGCTTTCTTATTTTTACGAGGCCAGGTTGCTTGTTCGATGCTCAACCCAGCACGGATGGAAAGCGTGCAAGGGAGCTGGCTGGATTCGAACTCGGGAGCCTTCACTCCGAAGTCCGGCACTGATGCCACTACGCCACCAGCTGGCACTTCCTGTCAGCCTAGTGTCACTTTATATTCTTACAATTAAGCCATGTAAAACCCTGCTGGTTTCCTTTGCTGTGTAAGTCTAGGGAATACACACTCTGGTTCTGCCAAACAAAAGACCCAGCTCACAGTCCAAATCACCCGTTATTTCTAACCGTAAACCAAACACTGCTTCTACAGACCATTACATTAACAGTGAAACCTTTCCCAGGGTGGTACACATGTATATAAGATATGTTATGTATTCATATTTATTGTGATTTTTTAAATTATTATTGTGTTCTTTATCTTTTGCGATTTTTGTGCTACATCAGATCGAGAAATGATTATTTTGTTCTCCTTTACACTTGTGTACAGGAAATGACATTAAACAATCTTGAAACTTGAATTTTGAATGCAAATTGTCAAAGAGGCACTGAAGAAACTGGCGCTGAGTTTAACAATGAGATATGGGTTAGCAAGCATCTTACTGAATCACAGAATGACAATGCGTTGCAGATTGGTTACGTTCCTGCTAGGGTATTGATGGTTCAACCATTTCAGCCAAAACTTGCAGGCAGAAAGGAAGAGAAGTATTGAAGCAAATCATGGAGACCTACTTACTTAAGTCCCGTTATGCCTACTGGGGCATAGACTGACAACAGTGGCTCACCAGAGCCCTCTGTCCTGGGCCAGTCTCTCATTTTCTCTCCAGGTGTAGCCCATCTTCTTGGTGCATCCTTCCTCTCCCAGGAATGAGGTCTTTAGAGCTTCTGTTACATTTCTGTGTCACTGGGTTTTTATGGGTTGCAGTTGCCCAACCCTCTTCCTTTCAACTAAGCTTTGGATGGTCCATGGCAGATTTAAGTCATGGAGAGGAAATTATTAAACAACAATTTCTCTTTAACTCCAGGCAACAAATTTGGACATTCAGATATGGAGAGATAGTGGAAGCAAACCTTGCATCAACATAACTTGCGATAATGAAAATTAGAAGTGTACTCATGACTTACTTAAATCCAGCAAGAGATGTACAAGGGAATATATTGTCCTTAGCACAAGTTCATCAAATGAAAATTGTGGACAAAGTAATGCAAGAATCTACTGAACACCTTATCCAAGTCAAGAAGTGGCAATAATATCAATTACGTAAATTATGTTGCTATAGATAGGGAGACTCAAACACACAAAGATTAATTTCATAAATATTGTGAATATGTGAATTTCTATTCCTTAGAAAATGAGGAAAGCACTAGAATGTGTGAAAAGAGGGGAACAAACAAGTCAAAGACAAATCTCTACTTCTCTTAGTAGGTCATTATATTCCAGGCAACACGTACAGTTAGAATAAGAAACCAACCATACACTAGAGTGGAAATTTCACCTGTAGTGGAACAGAGTTATATTTTGTTTGCAGCACTTGTGAAGCACTTTGCAGTTCTTTGTGTTATATAAATACAAGTGATTGCTGTTGTTAATTTCATGTGTACTAGAAAAGATATAACTAGACCTGCTAGATTTCAAACATTATGTAGCAACCTCTGTCAGTCAGCTTCAGCAATATTAGTTAGTTAGTGGTCTAAAAGGAAGAGTGTGCAAATCAATCAAATGTACTTGAAAATTCTAATAAAATCTTAGTACTTATTGAGGACACCAAACTTACTCATGCAAGTGATCTTTTCTTCTTTGTATACCCTCTTGAAAATCACATCAGGCAGGCTTCTTGTGTCCAAGCTCACCCATTATTTACAGCTGATTTAAGCTCTCTCTTAGCTTATATCACAGTATGCTCACACTGTCTTCCGAGATACTCCAAATAAAACATTCATCAGTATATATAATTAACTCTAAACTGTTCCTCAATTTTCTCTTTAGCAGACCTTTGTTGATCACAGCCATTTGACAATTTCATACATGTTATTAGGGCTCATTGATTCCTTCATAATCTTGAAAAACATTTCCACATATCTTTTTCTTGAAAATAAACAGTCAGAAGCTCTTCGACCTCAGTTAGGCTGAAACTCTATAAGATGGTTATTCTTTCTTTCTCTGCATTTCCTTGGAGACCTGATTTTAACAATCCATATCTTTTGATGGAAGATAGATACCTGTGTCTAAAGCAGCTACTTATTTTCAAGAGCCAATAAGAACTAATTAAGGGTCAGCTTTGCATTTCTGACCTAGTTATTAGACCGAAAGCTCAGACATAAAGATAGTGTTGAAGATCCCAAAAAAAGGATCAAACAACAATAATGATGCAGCCACCCCCTCCACATCTTTAATGAAGTTTCATGCTAGGATTCCCTGATCCCTGTTCGACAGTGCAGTTAGATTGAATTGCTTATCTTCAGTTTCCTCAACGCTTTAAGCTATTGTTCAGCAATCGGATAATAGGCAAATGGAGAATTCCTGACAGATAATAAGAAGCATTTGAGCCATGCACCTGGGAGCGAAGATGAATCACATTGCTGATACTGTTCAATGCTGGTTCCACCAATGTGTGTAGGGAAGTGGGGAGACATTTTACTTCTCTGTGCCTGTACTGGTGTCAGTATTTCTCGGGCAGCTGACAACATCATAGACTGAAAGCACCAGAGCCAGTGGATATTTTCAATTTACCCACCCCTTTGTCTCTCTTACTAAGACGGCTGATACTAAGGGTTTAGATCACTCTCCTCACAGATTCATAAAAAGCATAGCATGGAAATAGGCCCCCTGATCCAAACACGGGCAGCAGAGACAAGCTTGGTTCGGCAGCTTTATCAGCATAGATCAGTTGGGTCTGTCTCCATGCTGTATGTCCCTATGACTCCACCTACGGCCATCCATTTACATAATGCCAACATTACTCCTATTATTTAATTCCCCCACATTACTGTATCATCAACGACTCTCCGATTCTACCAGTCACTGACACATTAGGGGCAATTGACAGCAGCCAATTAACTTAACAACCCTCGAGTCCTTGCGCTGTGGAAGGAAACTGGACAAAACACGTGCAGTCCCAGGACGAGTGTGCAAACTCCACACAAACAGCACAAAGTGGGGATTGAACCAGGAGCTCTGTGACAACAGCAGCTTTGCTACTGTGCCTCTATGTCCTAGAGCCCCATTAACATCACTTCAATATTTGCAAAATGGTCCCACTGAAGACAAGGAAGAGGGAAAACCTAATTTGCAGAGTCCCCATCCTAACCTAGACTCTTTGTCTTACTTCACTGCTTTAGTTGGGATGAGTGGCAGAATTACTTCCGAACAAGACTAATTAGAAAATCCATTCTTAGTTTGGGATCCATTGTTTCCAACCCACTTGTGTAACGTTCAATCACACCTTGTAAGGGTTAAGGCTGAAGTCCTTCACAATACGCAAGTAAATTCAATCCCCTTTCCCCTTTCCTCCAAAAATGAGAGACGGGGAACAGATAGACAAACAGAGAGAGAGAGGGAGAGATGGAGACAGAGATGGAGAGTGAGAAACAGAGACAGAGAGAGAGAGACACACACACACACACACACACACAGTGAGAGAGAGTGAGAGGGAGAGAGGCAGACAGAGACAGGAAGAGAGAGAGCAAGAGAGATTCAGAGACAGACGGAGAGAGACACACACACACACACACACACACACACACACACAGTGAGAGAGTGAAAGAGAGAGTATGAGAGTGTGTGTGAGAGAGAGAGAGAAACAGAGACAGGCAGACAGAGACAGAAAGAGAGAGAGAGAGGCAGAGAGAGAGAGTGAGAGAGAGAGAGAGAGAATAAGAGAGATACAGAGACAGAGAGACACACACACAGAGTGAGAGAGAACTCCACTAGCACATTCCTATCTTCTATTACCTTCGAAAGTTACTGCCTGTGTAGAAAGACTGATATTCTGCCAATAATCAAAAGAGTATATAGGCAGTGATAAAAGTTTCAATATGTCGCCAGCAACTGCAATGAAAGAATAATAGTTCTTAAAAGTGTGGTTTCATTAGTAGATTAATAAATTTTGTGTGTAGCAATAGCCTTCAGATCTCTGTGAATTTAACAACAGTGTTGCCCTAAGCCATTTCGATCTATTTATAAGGCACTTTTTCAAACAAAACCACCTTTTATAGCATCATAAAACAGCCCTGCAAACATATTAGTGGCACGAAATATCTTAATTGTCTTAAATAAATTGCAGCGTAGCTCTCTTAATTACACCCATTTGTTTGGTGTTGAGCCGCAATGTCTAAAAGGTGCGAGAGGGCAAATTTTAATTCCCTCCACCCAGTTCAAATCCAGTTAGTAGACTTAGCACCATGTGAATATTTAACATTGTTGTTTCTTGAGTGTGCCTGTCACAGAAGGACCATAAGATGGGAAACGGGGCTTAAACATTTCTCAGTACCCAGGTGGATGTTGTATTTGCAATGGAAAAACTACAGAAAATCTAGGTGAGCAATGAGTGGAAAGCTTTATAAATAAATCCAAAAAAAATTAATGTAATATCAAGAGAAGTAGACATATTTCTCTAAGCTCCAAAGAGAAAATTTGGCCAGTTGCCACTTGGTCCTGCATATTCTACATTTGTAGAAGCTTCCAACTGGTGTCAGAGGGGAATTCAGGGCCATCTCAGGGGATCATATACTGGTTTCCTGTTAAATTTCGCATGCGTAATGGCTCAACAGAGGCCGTGACAGGGAATGAGGAAAGGTGCAGCTGACTCATATCGCCAAAGCATATCGTTTCCTCACGGCCCGGTAGCGCATGCTTTGCGGCCCGGTGGTTGGGGACCGCTGGTTTTGCTGGTTTCCTGTTAATTCAGCCAGCTCACAACGTGTTCTGATGACAAGTTTCCTGAGAATCAAAGTTTCCCAAATCGGAAAATTATGAGGCAACCATTCAAATCTTTTACAATGAATTACAAGAATTATATTTGGAAATGGTAAATTTTATCATTATGTCAAATAAAAAACTGAGTTTAAAGCAATTTCCCAAAGCTCTTTAGATCAGCGGTCCCCAACCATCGGGCCACGGACCGGTACCGGGCCGCAAAGCATGCGCTACTGGGCTGTGAGGAAACGATATGCTTTGGCGATATGAGTCAGCTGCACCTTTCCTCATTCCCTGTCACGGCCTCTGTTGAGCCATTACGCATGCGAAGTCATTATCCACGCGTTATCTGTGTCAGCGCAGGAAGGAGATCAACTCCTCGAGCTTGCAAATGACAACGGGCTGAAAAGTATGTTTGACATAACATCTCTGCCTGCATTCTGGATCAAAGTCAAGGCTAAATATCCTGAAATAGCCACAAAAGCACCAAAAACGTTGCTTCCAACATATTTCTGCGAAGTGGAGTTTTCTGCAATGAATGCAATGAAAACTAAACTGCGGAATAGACTGGACATAAGCAACCCCCTCCGAGTATCGCTGTCTCCCATCACCCTTCGATGGGACCGTCTTGTTGCAGGGAAACAAGCCCAGGGCTCCCACTGATTCGACGATATTACTGTGTGTTGCAATGATTTTATATGTTCATACGGGGAAAATATGTGCTGTGTGTTTAATATCCAAACGTTACTTAAAATGTTATGATGCTATTGATTTATATAACTATATAACCATATAACAATTACAGAATGGAAACAGGCTATCTCTGCCCTTCTAGTCTGTGCCGAACGCTACTCTCACCTAGTCCCACCGACCTGCACTCAGCCCATAACCCTCCATTCCTTTCCTGTCCATATACCTATCCAATTTTTCTTTAAATGATAATATCGAACCTGCCTCTACCACTTCTACTGGAAGTTCGTTCAACACTTACTTCAAGCTCCCCTGTCCTCCCCTGATAATTGACTTATCACTGTATTCATGCGAGGAAAATATGCGCTGTGTGTTTAATATTAAATTCTTTAGATAAACCCTTTTAGAAACAAAATTGAGTGTATTAGCCACTTATCACCTATATTCCGGTTGTGATTACCACCCCACCCCCACCCCCACCCAACCGAACAGAATCGCCGAAAACAATTTGCAGGGAAAAAAATTGGCAGGCGCACGCATACGCAGGTTACGCATGTGCACTGGTGCCCGCGCAAGGCTTCATGGTCATTGTAGTCTTTCCCGGGGTAAACACAACGTATTTGACTGCTACTCTTGTCCGTTGGCAACCCTAGCCCCCCCCCCCGCCCCCCGGGTCGGCTGGTCCGCAAGAATATTGTCAATATTAAACCGGTCCGCAGTGCAAAGAAGGTTGGGGACCCCTGCTTTAAATGACTTTCAAAGTTGAAGGAGTCTGAAGATGCACACTCAGTGTTTTAGCAACACCCTCTTCCTCTTCTGCAATCAAATTTCTGAATGGTCCATGGACACTACCTCCCTATTCCTCTTTTCCCCATTTAGTTATTTGTAACATGTAGCAAGCTTTACGTCTTGCTCTCTACTGCTGCCACAAAACAACACATTTCACAAAATATGTCTGTGATAATAAACCTGATTTTGATTCAGTCATATATTGACATGAAATGATCTTTCAGTTAATTATGCAAAAGGAATGGAAGCAAACAAATCTTGGTAGCATAAATCTAATCTGGTAAGGCAGCAATATTAACATACAAGAATACAGGAATGGGCTACTCAGTCCCTCAAGCTTGCTCAATAATATCAACAACTCAGCATTTCCATCTCTCCCTGATCATTTTCCACCTCTTGTTTTTGGAGAATGCATCTTTGCTTGAATAATATTCAAAGACTCTATTCACAATATCCTTTGATGAAGATATTTCTGTTAAAATACAACTCTCTAATAATCTTTTTTTTTTGCTTCATCCTGAAAATTGGGCTGAGCCCCTTTTTCTCACTGGCAAAGTCCATGTTTGTTACCCATCACAAATTGGCCTTGAGAAGATAGGAGTGAGTTATCTTCTTGAACCTCAGTAGTCCTTCTAGTGAAAGTACTCTCACAATATTTTTGTTCAGCTTTTTGGTACATAAATGACACCTTCTATCATCTACCTGATGATCGAATGTAAACTTCTTGGGTGATAATAAGCTAGAGTCGTTTCATCCATTTTTGTGGAATGGGACTTCCTAGTTAATTTTCTACATTGTCAGTTAATGCTAAAGTTGTGAAAGAAGGCTCCAAGTCAAGGGTGTACAGCGCAGGCTCACAATCAAGCATATTTTCTTTAGCCAATGATTGGTGTGTCAAGGCCGACCTAGACGGGAAAGGCAGTTTCCCAGAGCAAATAGTTTTCACCACATTGCGTCCAGATATAATCGTATGGTCTGACACCAGTAGAGAAGTGGTTATTGGTGAACTCACAGTCCCCTGGGAAGACAACATCGATGAAGCCCATGAGCGCAAGTTAACCAAGTATGCAGAATTAAGATCAGAGTGCAGAGACAGAGGGTGGAAGGTCTCATGCTATCCATTCGAAGTAGGCTGCCGTAGGTTTATTGCGTTCACTCTCCAGAAGTGGCTGCGTGATCTTGGCTTCACTGGAAGAGAGATCATGTCAATCAGCAGGGCTGTAGCTGAGGCAGCAGAGACAGGATCAGCATGGGTGTGGACCAAGTATGTCCAGAGGGGCAGATAGTCAGACACTGTATACATCTTTTGCAAACCCTTCAGTAGTTGCATAGACACCTGAAGAGCAGACGATCTGTTGGATAGAAGTGACCAACAAATCTGATAGAGGCAGATGCCAAGTTTTTAAGCTCACCAGTGGGAGGTGGTGCTTTAGCACTGCTGGCCCACCACGTTGAGGGAATCCTGATCATAAGCGGGCCGAAACTCCTGAAGACAGGTGGCAGATCAACTGATGATCCCACTGGTGATAGCACAGGACAGTTCACATCTTAGTCCACGTGTATTTTTTAACTCTGTAACTGTAGTAGAACAATCTGGCTAGCTTTACAGTTTGTCCTGTAACAGAGGTCTTCAGTACTACAGTTGGGATGCAGTCTGGCCCCATAGCCTTCCATGCATCCAATGTTCTCAGCCATTTCTTGATAACAACTATATTGGACAAGGGATGAGGTTTTAACAATTATGAGGAGTAAAGACAGAATAGATGGTCACAGTCTTTCTCCCAGAGTAGGGAGTCTAAAACTAAAAGGCATGGTTAGGTTCAGAGGGGTAAGACTGAAATAGGATCTGAGAGGTACGTTTTTCACACAGAAGATGATGGTATATGGAATGAGCTTCCAGAGGAGCTGCTAGAGGCAGGTGCAATTACAAGACTTAAAGGCCATTTTGACAGATGTTTGGATAGGGAAGGTTTGGATATTGGCCAAATGCAGGAAAATGTGATTAGCCTAGATAAATATTTTGGTCAGCATGGAGATGTTGGGCAAGGGCTATGCTTTTTTTTTTGTTTTTGTTTTATTGTTGTCACATGTTTCCTTACTATATGAATTGAAGAAGCTAACATGAGCCATCGACTCAGCACTTCTGACCCAACATAATTACCTCAGACAGTAGGTGAGCACTTAATGTGTGTCTGGTCTCTTCAGCACTCTTGCCATTGAAAGAAACTAGTTGAGCAGACCCTCATTATCCACAGGAAATCCATCCATTTCCTCTTCCATTATTGCCAATGGAATGTACAGATGCCTAAAGCAGGCTTTCAGAAGCTCTCATAGCAGAATGGACTTCCTGCCTTTGCTATTTAATGAAATCATCAACTACTTGGAGACTGCTCCTGTTCCCTGTCGCTATGATTCCTGAAAGATTTGGTACTGAACTGCTCAATGCTCCCTGACAGAGCAGTCAGTTTTTCTCACAGGGCCTGAGATTGCACCAAGCTTCTTATTAAGCTTGGTGCAATGTCAGGAATTGTGCATAATGAGCAGCCTTCTTGCACAGGCTACCCTGTTGAAACCTCCTTTATGCAGCAGATCTAACCTGAGACATCCCCTTCAGAGAACTGAAAACAGTGGTGAACCTTCCTTGACTGAAGGCCACATGTATCCAGCGAGGTAACTTCTAAATTATGATCAGTGTCTATATCTAGGGCGGTGTTAAAATGAGCACCAATGTGATCTTATCTTCACCCCTCTCTCATTCTTCTATCACATCTTGGCCAAATTGAACTTATTACCTGTTTGAAAACATAAAGTCAACAAAATTGGTTTTTGGTGAGAGGATGATGGAAGGGCATGAGGTTCAGACTTAAAGCATCTATATTTTCTAGAGAAGAGGAGCTACTATGGGACCTGAAAAGAAAACTTATAAAAGAGTTCATCATCTTCCAAGCTTTCCACTGCACAATAGGCTATAAATTCAGTAGAGTGCTCCAGTAATGGCAATCTCTCTCGCCTCAGTAATAAGTTGGTGTGGTTATTCTTCCCTTCCTGCTTACTACTCCTCTCTTCACACCTCCATTCCTTTCCAGAGTAAGCTACAGCTAACCTCGCACCATTTTCTGTTTATACCCACATACATTGATTTTTTTTTAGTTTCCTAGAATTTATTGGCCTCTGCTTTAAATGCAATCAGTTATTCTCTGCTGCCTTTTCAGGAAGAAGATTCCTAACATTCACCATATTCTGATTGAAAGGATTTCTCTTATTTCGATACTAACTGAGCTTCCCTTTATTTGGAGATTGTGAACCCTAGTTTTAGCCTCTCAGCCAGAGAAAACATCTCTCCCCACACCTATCCTGCCGAGTTCTCCAAGAAGTTTATATGTGATAAAGTCACTTGTATAAACTTTGGACAGTAGAGACCTGGACTATTCAATCAATCCTCATTTTAGAAAACAGTCTGTTCAATGTTCACTGCCCACTATCTACAGCAAGTATATAATTTTTAGGTTGCCCACAATTGTATACATTTATCTAGGTGTGATCCTATGTAATTGTTGTTAGAGAACTTTGCTCTTATATTCTAATTCAATGCAATAAAAGATAAAATACCACTTGAGTCCCTAATTGCCTGCTGTACCTACACTTTAGTTTTCAGTCACTTTGCATTAAGAACACCCAGGTCCCAACCACTCTCCTATTTAAAAATATTCAGCACTCTTATTTTGTGGTAACCCCGCACTTTCCTTCATTGTGTCCTATCTAGCACATGGTTGTGCATTCACTCAGCTTGTCTTTACCATCTTTAAGCCTTTTTCGTATCTTCACCATACTCACATTCTCATTTAACTTCATGTCATTAGCAAACTTGGAAATGTTACATTTTGTCTCCTCAGCCAAATCATTGATACAGACTGTGAAACCACTGGTTTGCACACATCTACTCTGCTACTAATATCTTTAAGAAACTCCAGTAGTCATTTAAACAGAACATATTTCCATCTCTTCACCAATGCTTCACTGCAGAATGGAACTTAGTTACCCTCATGTTTTTCCATATTTGAATACTTCCCAGGTCACCTTCAACTCCATTATCAAATCTTTGATCTCTTTTATTGTTCATAATCAAATCGCTTCCTTGCCTCCATTCTGTTTCAACTAAAGGAGATATTCAGTGAAACACTTATGGATATAATTTTACAATGAGTGGCTTTGGTTTTGAGTTTTTTTGATCTCCAGCATCTTTTCACAACTTACCTATATATTTCTAAACTGAATTGACAGATTGTGCTGATTGCAGGCAGGGAAACAGAAACTGAAGACATATGATTTGTCTTTACTAAAATATTTCAATGTATCCACTACAATCAATGGAGGAAAATAATATTAAAATTTTGTAATGGAAAATCATATTCCCTCTTTACCTTACAGTTTGATATTCTGTCTAAAGAAGTGGCAGTTGCTGTAATTCAAGTTCAAATTTAGTTGAAGTAACAACTTTGTGTTTAGTCTTTTCCATGACAGAGATAAATTTTGGTCACAATTCTGTTCATTTGAACAGCAAAGATGCATACATCAGAATGCTCTTTATTGACCACAGCTCAGCACTCAATACCATCATCCCCTCAAAACTAATCAATAAGCTCCAAGATCTTGGCTTCAACATGAAGAATCCTGGATTTCCTCACTTGTAGACCCCAGTCAATTGAGATTGGCAACAACATTTCCTCCACGATCTCCATCAGCACAAGGTTATATGCTTAGGTCCCTGCTCTACTCAGTTTGCATTGATGACTGTGTGGTGAAGCACAGCTCCAATGCCATATTCAAGTTTGCTGATGATACCACAATCGTGGGCTGAGTCAAAGATGGTGATTAAGGAGGGAGATTGAAAATCTGGCTGAGTGGTGTCATAACAACAACCTCTCACTCAATGTTTAGCAAGACCAAGGAACTGATTATAGACTTCCGGAGAGGGAAATCAAAGGTTCATGAGCCAGTCCTCATCAAAGCTTCAGAGGTGGAGAGGACTGGGAACTTTAAGTTCCTTGGTATTAGTATTTCAGAGGACTTGTCCTGGCTCTGCACGTAAGTGATGCTATGAAGAAAACACGGCTGTGACTCTACCTCCTTGCGAGATTCCACATGACTTTGACAAACTTCTATAGAGGTGTACCAGAGAGTATATTGACTGGCTGTGTCACAGCCTGGTATGGAAACACCAATGCCCTTGAACAGAAAGTCCTACAAAATTAGTGGATACATCACAGGTAAAGCCCTCCCAGCCACTGAGCACATCTATATGAAATGCTATCTTAGGAAAGCAGCATTCATCATCAGGGATTCCTCCCACCCAGATCATGCTCTCTTCTTGCTGCTGCCATTAGGAAGAAGGTACAAGAGTCTCAGGACTCACACCATCAGGTTCACGAACCGTTACTACCCCTTAACATTGGGCTTTTGAAACAAAAGGCAATAACTTCACTCAAATTCACTTACCCCATCATTGAAATGTTCCCACAACCTATGGACTCACTCGCAAGGACTCTTCATCTCATATTCTCGATGCTTATTGTTATTTATTTATATTTGCATTTGCACATTTTGTTGTCCTCTGAACTCTGGTTGAAGGCCCTAGATGGGAGATCTTTCGCTGATTCTGTTATAGTTACTGTACTGTTCTATAGTATAGATTTGTTGAGTATGCCCATGAGAAAATGAATCTCAGGGTTTCTAGTGACATATCTGTACTTGGATAATAAAACTCACTTTGAAATTTTTCTTTATCCATTCTGTTGACATAGTTTGGCACTGTTACAATGATATTTTGTCATAGAGAATAATGTTTAAGTTCATGTCCAAGTTTAATTTTCATTCAACTATACATGAATAACCATGAATACGGCCAACATGAAATAAATAGATAACAGGAAGCAACAGGGTTCATTACATAAATAAGAATAGGAAATTTGGTCATGTAAAGCATATTTTCTTTATGATATTTGAGCATACTTTGGAAAATGATTCATGACAGTCACATTAGCAAGCACCTTGAGTCATGTGAATCTACACACACACACAGACACAAAGCCCATAGAACGTGCCAGAGAAAGCAGAAGAACTAATTATCAAGCACTGTTTATATGGCTCTGTCATATGAAATTGGGTCATGAAAGAATCATTTTCAGATTTATTTATCACATGTACATTGAAACATACAGTGTAGTGTGTCATTTGTGTTAAGCCAACACACCTAAGGATGTACTAGGTGTCTCCAAGTGTCTCCACACGTTCTGGCGCCAACATAGCATGCCCACAATGCCTGGCAGAACAACACAGAACACAGTAAACAATCAACAAAGCAACAACAATAAAGCAAGCTCCTTTACTCCTTCCCACCCATCTATCCACACACACAGACATCCTCCAACTCCAGGACAGGCCATTGGGATACAACTTACAGTTTTCTGATACATTCAGACTTTGATCTTCGGTATCAACACCCAGGCTAGCCAATGACGGGACTCCATGGCTTGAACTTCTATTGATGTGTAGTGGAGAGTATATTGTCTAGCTGCTTATTTATTTATTATTGTTATTTCTTTCTTTTTGTATTTTCACGGTATGTTGTCTTTTGCACACTGGTTGAGTGCCCAAGTTGTTACAGTCTTTCATTGTTTCTATGGTGGTTATTATTCTGCTATGGATTTATTGAGTATGCACACAAGAAAATAAACCTCAGGATGATAAGTATACTTTGAACTTTGAACTGTGAGTTCACCAACAGATGGCCCTCTTGCCTCCTTGTTCTTCCTGCTCACACTGTCATGCACCAACCTGGGACAGCCCGACGACCATGGATGGTCTTTGACCCTATGTCCACATCACCTACCTTCAAGCACAAAGTGGAGGTCTGGACTCTGGGTGTCTTTTGTCCCATTTACACATCACTGGCCTTATTAGCGTGAAGTGGAACCCTCGATTCTGGATGTCCTTCATCACCCGTCCGTTGTTGCTGGCCTTTGAATGCAGAGCGGAGGCCTGACCTCTCTTTCCTCCACATCCCCATCCCTAAACCATAACTTGACCCCTTAACTCCTAACTAATGCAGAATATAGTCAGGAAGTCAACCATGGACGAGCAAAAATTCCAAATCAGTACTTCAGAAAAAGGTATGTCATAACTTGCATGACTCTCAGGAAGTAGTTAGAGCAGACACTGCACTTTGTGGGGACTAGATACATCTGGTTCATTTTTGGTTGAAATGTTTCAGCAGGTCCCATCCCAAAACCTACACATTATCTTCATCTGGAAATGTATTGCCCCGTTTATTTCAGCTTCCTCATTTCTGGTTTCTCATTCAGAATGATGAAATATTTACACAACAGCACTGTCTGAATTCCTTCATTAAAGACACAGAATCAGAATCAGATTTATTATCACTGAAATATTTTCTGAAACTTGTTGCTGTGTGATTGCAATACAGTACAAGACATAAATAAATTACTATAAGCTACAATATCAGCCAACTGTGGTGTAGTGGCATCGGCACTGTACTTTGAGATGAGTGGTCTTGGATTTGAATCCAGCCGGCTCCTTGCATGCTTTCCATCCATGCTGGGTCGAACATTGAGCTGGCAACTCGACCTTGCAAAAAACAGACAACTGCTGAAGAAACAGCAAGGTTACTGCCCGATGCACCACAAGGCATGAGAGGAACAACAACAACAAATTACAAAGATCAATCAATCAATTCTGAGGCCTCCGTTAGTCAGAGTTGGCCACGGATATTGTGTCCTAGCTGCCTAGACACACAAGCCTGGGCAGTACAATATGGAGAGCAAGCTGTTGCCCCTATAGCAAGCTCCCTCTCTCCATGCATCTGATGAACCCAAAGGAACGGCAGAGACTGATACAGTTTAGTACCAGAAATGTCGCAGGAGTTGCTAGTCAACCTTGAACTCAATGTAGGACTGCCTTTGGGACTCCAACTCTGGATTTTTCCCCAGGATTTACTCCCGAAGCCTTCCCCATAAGTGGTTGCAAGGCAGTAGAGGTCTGAGATCAGAGCTTTTCTTCTCCTAGATGACCAACCATGGCTGACAAGCCCTATCTGGCCAAAGTGACTGATTTTAAGGCACAAGTAACCTACCTTTTCCCCTTCTCCTGTCAGTAGAAGGTTCCGCCAGGCTTAGTAGTTAAGCCACATGTGAAGTCCACGAGCTGGACTTGGTTTCTTAGAGGCTATTTGAGGCACACGCCATTGGGAGCATTTAATAGGTAGTGGGGGCACTATAACAACCTGAAAGAACTAGTCAATTGAAATGAATTAATTGACTTTATTACTCACATCCTTCATATATATATAAGGAGTAAAAATCTTTACGTTATGTCTCCATCTAAATGTGAAATTTATAGTAATTTATAATAAATGGTATGTACACCAGGATAGTCAATATAACATAAAAATACAGTTGTGTCAGCATGAATTAAGCAGTCTGATGGCCTGGTGGAAGAAGCTGTCCCGGAGTCTGTTGGTCCTGGCTTTTATGCTGCAGTACCGTTTCCTGGATGGTAGCAGCTGGAACAGTTTGTGGTTGGGGTGACTTGGGTCCCCAATGATCCTTCGGGCCCCTTTTACACACCTGTCTTTGTAAATGTCCTGAATAGTGGGAAGTTCACATCTGCAGATGAGCTGGGCTGTCCTCACCACTCTCTGCAGAGTCCTGCAATTGAGGGAAGTACAGTTCCCATACCAGGCAGTGATGCAGCCAGTCAGGATGCTCTCAATTGTGCCTCTATAGAAGGCTCATAGAATTTGGGGGCTCACACCAAACTTCTTCAACTGTTTGAGGTGAAAGAGGTGATATTGTGCCTTCTTCACCACACAGCCGGTATGTACAGACTACGTGAGATCCTCAGTGATGTTTATGCCAAGTAAATTAAAGTTGTTCACTCTCTCAACCCCAGATCCATTGACATCAGTAGGAGTTAGCCTGTCTCCATTCCTCCTGTAGTCCACAACCAGCGACTTTGTTTTTGTGACGTTGAGGGAGCAGTTGTTTTCTTGACACCACTGTGTCAGGGTGATGACTTCTTCTCTGTAGGCTGCTTTATTATTATTTGAGATTAGGCCAGTCAGTGTGGTGTTGTAATAAATAAATAAACAGAGCAAAAGATGAATAGGGAGGTAGTGTTTATGGACCATTCAGAAATCTGATCGGAAGGGAAGAAGCTATTCCTAAAACATTGAGCGTGTATCTTCAGACTCCGCTACCTCTGACTTGATAGTAGTAATGAGAAGTGAGCAAGTCCCAGGTGATAGATCCCACATTCTTGTGGCACTACATTTTGAAGATGTCCTTAACGGTGGGACGGGTGGTGCAGATAGCTGAGTCTACAACATTTTGCAGCCTTTTTTGAACTGTGCCTTGGAGTCTCCATACCAGGCAGTGGATTCAACAAGCCAAAATGTTGGCCAGCGTACATCCAGAGTCTTCAATGACACTCCAAACCTCCTCATCCTCCTCATGGAGTAGAGCCACTGATTGCCTTCTTCGTGGTTGGATCAATGTGTTGGGCCCAGGATAGATCACCTGAGATGCTGATGGTCAGGCATTTGAAGCTGCTCACCCTTTCCACTGTTGACCCCTCAGTGAGGGCTGGTTTGTAACCTCCCCTACTTCCCCTTCATGAAGCCCACGATCAATTCCTTGATCTTACTGATGTTGAGTGCAAGGTTGTTGTTGTAACACCAATCAAGCAGCTGATCTCTCTCACTCCTACGCCTCTTCATTGACATCAGAGATTCTGCCAACAACAGTAATGTCATTGATGAATGTATAGATGGCATTTTAGCTCTGCCTAGCTACACAGACATGAGTGAAGAGAGACTAGAGCAGAGGGTAAAGCACACATCCTTGAGATGTGCCGGTATCGATTGTCAGCAAGGAGGAGATGCTATTACAGGTAGAGTACTCCTTATCCAAAATGTTTGGAGTCGGAAGTGCTTCGGATTTCAGATTTTGGAACATATAATGAGATAGCTTGGACTCGCTATCATTTCCAACTCTGAATTTATGTGCAGCTGGGTAGCAGTCTTTGTCTTGCACTTGTTCATCACACATATGTACTGAAACAGCCATTTACCATGTTTGTCACTGACGAGTTTTGGTAAACTCGTCAAGGAACTTCTCTGCTGCATCGTAATCAACAGACACCTTATCATCACAAATCCTGGAAAACTTAATTTCTGTAACTGGTCTGCTGAATATTCACTATTTCCTTCAATTTTCAGTTCATCGTGATAGATCTTTGCATGTTTCATGATCAGCATACCATTCTATGTTCACTTTGACACTGAGGAATCCACCTTTCAATACACATTCAAGATCTTCATTTTTCACTTTATGCAGTGTTTTTCTATTTTTTCATTAATTTCTCTTCATTTCATATGTGAGGTCACATCGCAGAATTGTCCGTGATGCGTAGAGACCCACACATCACCTGGGAACCTTCCCAGCACCTTGTGGATTTTTCCATTTTTGACCTCATGTCAGCGCTCAGAGGTATTTTGGATTTTGGAATTTCGGATAGGGGATACTCAGCCTGTACTGATCCACGCTGACCGTGGTCTCCTGACGAGGAAGTCAAGGATCCAGTTGCAAAGGGAAGTACAGAAGCACAGGCTTTGATGGTGTTGAATGCCAAGCTGTAAGCAATGAACAGTAGCCTGATGTATATTTTGCAATTGCCAATAGAGAGCTCGTGAGATTGGTGTCTGCTCCAGACTTGTGGGCAAATTGCAGTGGATCCAGGCTCTTGCTCAGGCAGGAATTAATTCTAGCCTTGACCAACCTCTTAAAGCACTTCATCACAGTAGATGTGAGTGCTACAGGGCACCACAGGCAGCTCATCTAGCTCTTCTTGAGCACCGGAATGATTAATGCAATTTTGAAGCCGATGGGAATCTCCGTCTTTAGCAATAAGAGTTTGAAGTCCTTGAACACTCCACTCAGTTGGTCAGCACAGATTTTCAGAACCCTGCCAAGTACACCATCGGGGCATGACACCCTGCAAGTGTTCATTCCCTTGAAGGATGGTCTGATGTCAGCCTCTGAGACAGGGATCACAGGGTCACCAGATGCTCTATGGATTTGCACAGGTGTGGTGTTATTCTCCCTTTCAAAGTATGAATAAAGGTGTAGAGCTCATTGAGGAATGAAGCATCACTGCCATTTATGCTCTTAGGTTTTGTGTTATATGTAGTAATGGCATGCAAACCCTGCCACAGCTGCTGTGCATCTGATTATGTCTCTAGCTTAATTCAGAATTGTCTTTTCACTCTCTCAAGGATTTTTAGGTCATACCTGGACTTCTTGTAAGGTTCTGGACTATTGAATGCCACGGATCTAGCATTTACCAGACTGTGAATTTCCTAATTCATCAAGGGCTCCTGTTTTGGGTATGTTGGGTCTGTTCTCAAAGACAGGTCCTGATGGAGTTGGTGACAACTGTGGCAAGTTCATTTAGACCTGAAAATGAATCCCTGAATGTGGTTCAGTCCACTGATTCAAAGCAGTCCTGAAAAATGCTCCTCCATATCCCCTGAGCATAACTTTGCTGTCCTCACCACTGGTGCTGCAGCCCTTTGTCTTTGCCTTTGCCTGTACATCAAGAGCAGAAGTGACTGGAGTTGTGGAAGTGCAGATGTAGATATCCGCTTCATGGTAGCTGCAGGCTCTAGGACCAGGAAACCTCCTTTAAAGATGTTTCAATGTATAACGAAGGTGAAGAGGGCAATGATCTAGCACACCATTTTCCAGCAAGTGGGGATGGAGTTTAGCTGCTGGCGTGCCTTCCTCACACTTGCATTGAAGTGTTGGGCACAGGATAGACCCTCAGACACTGATGCCCAGGAACTTGAAGTTACGCACCCTTTCCACCGCTGACTCCTCGATGAGCACTGCTGCGTACTCTCCTAACCTCCTTTCCTGAAGTCCACCATCAATTCCTTGGTCTTGCTGACATTGAGTGTAAGGTTATTGCGGCAACACCACTCAACCAGCTGATCTATTACATTCCTGTACGCCAACTTGTCACCATCTAAGTTTCCACCAACAATAGTGGCGTGATTAGCAAATATATAGATGGCACTTGAGCTGTTCCTAGCTACACAGCCATGAGTGAAGAGTGTAGTGCAATGGGCTAAGCACACAATCTTGAGGTGTGCCTGTGTTGATTATCAGTGAGAAGAGCATGCTATTACTGATCCTCACTCAGAAGTATCCCAATGAGGAAGCTGAGTTCAAGAGGGGGGTACAGAGGCCCAGGTTTTGAAATGTGTTGATTAGTACTGAGGGGGTCATGGTGTTAAACACCAAGCTGTCAGGTGCTCAGAAAGAACTTCAATAGAAATTAGATTTATTCCATAAACGTTGACCACTAGGCAACACCCTGTTACAAATAATGAAACCTGAATCCCCATGACACCACAATTCCCATGTTGTAATCCCTCAAATATTGATAGCACAAGTGTCTGTCTGGGTAATTTCTCAGAATGCAAAGCTAGACGTATCAGCAACATGGGATGGCATGGTAGCATTGAGATTAATGCATCACTTTACAGTGCCAGTGATCATCAATTGGGGTTTGGTGCCCACCATGGCCTGTAAGGATTTTGTATATTCTTCCCATGACCATGTGGGTTTCCTTTGGGTGCTCTGGTTTCCTCCCACATTCCAAAGATGTGCAACTGGGGCGGGGGGGGGGGTGGTTAGTAACTTGTGACCATGCTATGGTGACACCAGAAGTATGGGAACACTTGCTAGATGCCTTGCACAATCCTCACAGATTTAATTTGATGCAACTGATGGATTTAATTTGATGTTTCAAATGGGCAATGTTGCTCTGTTGGTAAAAAATGAAATCGGGTCACTAGAAAGAAGTGACATAGGGTCGGAAGGTGTTGAATCATTGTGGATAGAGCTAAGGAACTGCAAGGGTAAAAAGACCCTAAGAGAGTTATATACAGATGCCTAAACAGTAGTAAGGACGTGGCCTACAAATTACAATGGGAGATAGAAAATGCATGCCAAAAGGGCAATGTTACAATAGTCATGGAGGACTTCAATATTCAAGTTGATTGGGAAAATCAGGTTGGTGCTGGATTACAGGAGGGGGTATTTTCTGTATTTCGGTTGAGATTGTGTACTTAGATTTTGACAAGGTGCCACACATGAGGCTGCTTAACCGGCTATGAACCCAAGGTATTACAGAAAAGATTCTTGCATAGATAAAGTAGTGGCTGGTTGGCAGGAGGCAAAGTGTATGAATAAGGGGAGCCTCTTCTGGCTGGCTGCCGGTTACTAGTGGTGTTCCACGGGGTCTGTGTTGAGTCTGATTCTTTTTACATTATATGTCAATGATTTGGATGATGGAATTGATGGCTTTGTTCCAAAGTTTGAAGAGGATATGAAGATAGGCAGGTAGCTTTGAGGAAGTAGAGAGGCTACAGAAGGACTTGGACAGATTAGAAGAATGGGCAAAGAAATAGCAGATGGAATATAGTGTCGGGAAGTGTATGGTCATGCACTTTGGTAGAAGAAATGAAAGGGTTGGCTATTTCCTAAATGAAGAGGAAAGACAAAAAACTGAGGCATAAAGGGACTTGTGAGTCCTTGTGCAGGATTCCCTAAAGATTAATTTGCAGGTTGAGTCTGTGGTGAGGAAGGAAAATGCAATGTTAGCATTCATTTCAAGAGGACTAAAATATAAAAGCATTGACATAATGTTGAGATTTTATAAAGCACTGGTGAGGACTCACTTTAAGTATTGTGAGCAGTTTTGGGTCCCTTATCTTACAAAGGATGTGCTGAAGCTGCAGAGGGTTCAAAGGAAATTCGCAAAAATGATTCCAGAATTAAATGGCTTCTCATATAGAAACATGAAAAGCTACAGTACAATACAGGCCCTTCGGCCCACATTGCTGTGCCAAACATGTACTTTAGAAATTACCCAGAGCCCTCTATTTTTCTAAGCTCCATGTACCTAATCCAGGAGTCTATTAAAAGTCCCTATCATATCCACCTCCACCACTGTCACCGGCAGCCCATTCCAAGCATTCACCACTCTCTGCATAAATGATGAGAGGCATTGATCGTGTGGATAGTCAGAGGCTTTTTCCCAGGGCTGAAGTGACGAGCATGAGAGGCATAGTTATAAGGTGCTTGGCAGTAGGTACAGAAAAGATATCAGGGGTAAGTTTTTTTAAACAGAGAGTGGTGAGTGCGTGGAATGGGCTGCCAGTGAAGGTGGTGGAGGCGAGTATGATAGGGTCTTTTAAGAGACTCCTGGACAGATACATGGAACTCAGTAAAATAGAGGGCTATGGGTAAGGGCATGCTCGGCACAGCTTTGTGGGACCAAGTACCTGTATTGTGCTGTAGGCTTTCTACCTTTCTAAAAAGCTTACCCCTGACACCTCCTCTGTACCTACTTCCAGTCACCTTAAAATTGTGCCCTCTCATGTTAGCCATTTCAGCCCTGAGAAAAAGCCTCTGACTATCCGCATAATCAATGTCTCTCATCATCTAATACACCTCCCATCCTCTGTCGCTCCAAGGAGAAAAGGCCAAGTTCACTCAGCTTATTCTCAAAAGGTATGCTCCCCAATCCAGGCAACATCCTTGTAAATCTCCTCTGCACCCTTTCTATAGCTTCCACATTCTTCCTGTAGTGAGGTGACTAGAAATGAGCACAGTACTCCAAGTGGAGTCTGACCAGGGTCCTACATAGCTGTAACATTACCTCTCAGCTCTTAAACTGAATCCCACAGTTGATGAAGGCCAATACACCGTATGCCTTCTTAACCACACAGTCAACCTGCGCAGTAGCTTTGAGTGTCCTGTGGACTCGGACCCCAAGATCCCTCTGATCCTCCACATTGTCAAGAGTCTTATCATTAATACTCTATACCGTCATCATATTTGATCTACCAAATTGAAGCACTTCACACTTATCTGGGTTGAACTCCATCTGCCACTTCTCAGCCCAGTTTTGCATCCTATCAATGTCCCATGGTAAAATCTGACAGCCCTCCACACTATCCACAACACCCCCAACCTTTGTGTCATTTGCAAATTTACAAACCCATCCCTCCGCGTCCTCATCCAGGTCATTTTTAAAAATCACGAAGAGTAGGAGTCCCAGAACAGATCCCTGAGGCACACCACTGGTCACTGACCTCCATGCAGAAAATGACCCGTCTACAACCACTCTTTGCCTTCTGTGAGTAAGCCAGTTCTGGATCCACAAAGCAATGTTTCCTTGGATCCTATGCATCCTTACTTTCCCATAAGCCTTGCATGGGGTATCTTATCAAATGCCTTGCTGAAATCCATATACACAACATCTACTGCTCTACAATCTTCAATGCGTTTAGTCACCTCCTCAAAAATTTCAATCAGGCTCGTAAGGCACATCCTGCCTTTGACAAAGCCATGCTGACTATTCCTAATCATATTATGCCTCTCCAAATGTTCATAAATCCTGCCTGTCAAGATCTTCTCCATCAACTTACCAACCACTGAGATAAGACTCACTGGCCTACAATTTCCTGGGCATCTCTACTCCTTTTCTTGAATAAGGGAACAACATCTGCAACCCTCCAATCCTCCAGAACCTCTCCTGTCCTCATTGATGATGCAAAGATCATTGCCAGAGGTTCAGCAATCTCCTCCCTCACTTCCCACAGTAGCCTGGGGTATATCTTGTCCGGGCCTGGTGACTTATCCAACTTGATGCTTTCCAAAAACTCCAGCACATCCTCTTTCTTAATGTCTATATGCTCAAGCTTTTCAGTCCACTGTAAGTCATCCCTACAATCACCAAGGTCCTTTTCCGTAGTGAAAACTGAAGCAAAGTATTCATTAAGTACCTCTGCTATCTCCTCCAGTTCCATACACACTTTTCCACTGTCACACTTGATTGGTCCTATTCCCTCACATCTTATCCTCTTGCTCTTCGCATACTTGTAGAATGTCTTGGGGTTTTCCTTAATCTTGCCTTCCAAGGCCTTCTCATGGCCCTTTCTGCCTCTCCTAATTTCCTTCTTAAACTCCTTCCTGCTAGATTTATAATTTTCTAGATGTCAATCATTACCCAGTTTTTTTGAAACTTTCATAAGCTTTTCTTTTCTTCTTGACTAGATTTTCAACAGCCTTTGTACACCATGGTTCCTGTACAGGCTTTCCTTGTCTCACTGGAATGTACCTATGCAGAACATCACGCAAATATCCCCGAACATTTGCCACATTTCTACCGTACATTTCTCTGAGAACATCTGTTCCCAATTTATGCTTCCAAGTCCCTTCCTGATAGCTTCATATTTCCCCTTACTCCAATTAAACACTTCCCTAACTTGTCTGTTCCTATCCATCTCCAATGCTATGGTAAAGGAGATAGAATTGTGATCACTATCTCCAAAATGCTCTTCCACTGAGAGACCTGCCACCTGACCAGGTTCATTTCCCAATACAAGATTAAGTACAGCCTCTCCTGTTGTAGGTTTATCTACATATTGTGTCAGGAAACCTTCCTGAACACACCTGTCAAACTCCACTCCATCTATACCCCTTGCTCTAGGGAGATGCCAATCAATATTTGTGAAAATAAAATCTCTCACCATGACAACCCTGTTATTATTACACCTTTCCAGAATCTGTCTCCCCACCTGCTCCTCGATGTCCCTGTTACTAGTGTGTGATCTGTAAAAAACATCCAAAAGAGTTATTGACCCCTTCCTGTTCCTAACTTCTACCAAGAGACTCCGTAGATAATCCCTCCATGACTTCCTGTTTTTCTGCAGCCGTGACACTTTTTCTGATCAGCAGTGCCACACCCCCACCTCTTTTGCCTCCTTCCCTGTCCTTTCTGAAACATCTAAAGCCTAGCATTCCAAGTAGCCATTCCTGCCCCTGAGCCATCCAAGTTTCTGTAATGGCCACAACATCATAGCTCCAAGTACTGATCCACGCTCTAAGCTCATCTGCTTTGCTCATGATACTTCTTGCTTTAAAATAGACACATCTCAGACCAATGGTTTGAGTGCATCCCTTCTCTATCACCTGCCAATCCTCCCTCTTACACTGTCTACAAGCTTTCTCGATTTGTGAGTCAACCGTCCCTTCCTCTGTCTCTTCAGTTTGGTTCCCACCCCTCAGCAATTCTAGGTTAAACTCTCCCAATAGCCTTAGCAAACCTCCCTGCCAGGATATTAGTTCCCCTCAGATTCAAGTGCAATACATCCTTTTTGTACAGGTCACGCCTGCCCCAAAAGAGGTCCCAGTGATCCAGAAATCTGAATCCCTGCGCCTTGCTCCAGTCCCTTAGCCATGCATTTATCCTCCACCTTATTCTATTCCTATACTCACTGTCGCGTGACACAGGCAGTAATTCCACAATTACTACATTTGAGGTCCTACTTCTCAACTTCCTTCCCAACTCCCTGTAGTCTATTTTCAGGACCTCCTCCCTTTTCCTATCTATGTCGTTGGTACCAATATGTACCACGACCTCTGGCTGTTCACCTTCTCAATTCAGTATATCATGGATGTGATCAGAAACATCCTGGACCCTGGCACCTGGGAGGCAAACTACCATCTGCATTTCTTTCCTGTGTCCACAGAATCATCTGCCTGACCCCCTAACTATAGCGACCCCTATTACTGCTGCCATCTTCCTTTCCCTGCCCTTCTGAGCCATAGGGCCAGACTCTGTTCCGGAGGCACGGCCACTGTTGTTTCCCCCAGGTAGGTCATTCCCCCCCAACAGTACTCAAACAGGAGTACTTATTGTTAAGGGGGACAGCCACTGGGGTACTCTCTAGTATCTGCCTCTTTCCCTTCCCTCTCCTGACTGTTACCCACTTATCTGTCTCCTGAGGCCCCGGTGTGACTACCTGCCTATAGCTCCTCTCTATCACCTCCTCACTTTCCCTGAGCAGACGAAGGTCAGTGAACTGCATCTCCGGTTCCCTAATGCGATCCCTAAGGAGCTGCAGCTCAACGCACCTGGTACAGATGTGGTCGTCCAAGGGGCTGGAAGTATCTCGGACTTCCCACATCTGACACCCAATACAGAACACCAGCCTCACACATACACTTCCTGTTTCTATTCTTCACAAGTAACTTACCTCGCCTCAACCCATTATTGCCTAAACCCTGTTGAGCCAAAGCCCTCCTACTCTGTCTCCCTCTATGAAGAGCTTTTGATGGCTCTGGGCTTATACTCATTGGAATTAAGAAGAATGAGGGATGAACTCATTGAAACCTATTGAATGGTGAAAGGCCTTGATAGAGTGGATGTGGAGGGACATTTCCTGTGGTGGGAGAGTCTAAGACCAGAGGACACAGCCTCAGAATGGAGGGGTGTCTTTTTAGAATGGAGATGAGGAGGAATTTTGTTAGCTAGAGAGTGGTGAATCTGTGGAATTCTTTACCACAGGCAACTGTGAAGACCAAGTCTTTATATATATTTAAAGAAGAGGTTGATAGATTCTTGATTGGTCAGGGCATGAAGGAATTCAGGGAGAAGGCAGGAGACTGGGGTTGAGAGGAAAATTGGATCAGCCATGATAAAATAGCAGAGCAGACTCGATGGGCCAAATGGCCTAATTCTGCTCCTATATCTTATGGTCTTATGGATTTCATGTGACAAATAAAGTTAATCTTTATTCCTTAAGCTTATCTTTATGACCAACGGTTTTTCAAATTCAATCAGTAGGAAAACGGTCCATTTGTTGACTAACCACTCTGGAGCTCTCTGTGCCTTTGACTTGTTGTACCTGTCAGACCCTTCTGTGGAGGCTCATCAGTGCCTGCTGCTAAGCTCATAGACGCTGGCTGACTTGCAGTAAGTGAAGCTGCAGATGATGGTGAAGGCAACTACTAGCAGCTCACTGTGAGACATACACAATCTCCTGCCTGGGGGGCATCTCAAAGGTACTGTTGGAATGTTATCAGTTTGAGAGATTTTGCCTCCATAGATGCACTGGGACTGGTTATTGTCATTCCAGTAATCTGCCATAACACCTAAAAACCTCAGTGAATAATGAAATCAAGAGCTGCAGTAAGAAAAGTCAGCTTAGAAAGCAGAGTTCTGAGCATCCACTGCTGCACTTGTGCAATATATAGCTCCTGCCTGTGTTGCTACAGAACCTGTTGTCACACCCTGCAGAACCTTTGGTCTTGCCTGTGTTGAAATGGAGCTGGTCAGCCTTTCCTCTCTGTTAGAATGGGCCCCATTTTGTGTAGGGTAGAAATGCTGACTAGCCATTGACCAGAACTGTGTCCAAGGTTGGGAATGGAAAATCCCAAAATTTTGGAAATTCACTGGAGCGCAGGAGAACGAGGGGAAATCTTATTGAGATCTACATAATTATGAGGGTATAGATATGACAAGTGCATGCAGACTTTTTCCCATCAGGTTGCATGAGACTAGAACTAGAGGTCATTGGTTAGGGGTAAAAGGTGAAATATTTCAGGGAATCTGAGGGGGGATCTTCTTCATGCAGAGAGTGGCGTAAGTGTGGAATGTGTTGCCAACAAAAGTGATGGATGAAAGGTTCAATTGTAACATTTAAGAGAAGTTTGAATAGTTATGTGAGTGAGTGAGGTATAGAGAACTATGGTCCAGGTGTAGACAGACAGGGCAAGATGTGGACTGGGTGGCCTGAAGTCTGCGTTTCTGTGTTTGTAGTGCTCTATGACACTATGACTCTATGTAACACAGCTTTTCGGAGAATTCCAACAATAATTCAAAAACCTGGCTGTGCTCAAGCATTAACTTTCACTTCAAGTCTGCTTATTGAAGGTTCTCATCTGAGCCTTCAGCTGCAGACCTGATGTACCATCGTATTCTTGGGAAAATGATGCCTAAGCTGTTCACTGTCCCTCACCTTTCCATAGTTCTTTCATGATTTCACCGATTTGCCAGATGCAGATCCAATCTCTCCATGCTCTGTTTGTGTGCATCAGCCTCACCATGTGCAGGGGTAATCTCTACGATAACCAAAGGGGGAAGTGTATAAGGGGATCGTCAAGTTGAGGTCAGAGGCCATGCAAGTCAGGTATATTTGAGCAATTTGCATTTTAATCTCAGAAGAGATTTAGGGTGAGGGAGAAGTAGCATTGCAAATGAGTATAAAGTCAGCTTCAAAAATCTTCAGTCCACTATTGGCCATGGTGACTGATATGACTGAACCTGTGATTAGCTCCTCAATTTCCATGAGCAAAGTAGGTTCCCTCATATCTGCACCACACCTCCGCGATCTGCTGCTGGAGTTGTTTGTTGTTTGCCACCTCCTACAAAAGAGAATGCAGAAAGTGAAAATATTGCAAAACTGCAAATTGTACCTGTCATGGTTGAAGTCCAGTAGGTGTGTGCAAGTTGTGTGATAGGCATGTAAGTGTTGGAGTAGCATTAATGTTGTAGGTCAGAGGAATATGAACGTTTAGTGGGGATAATGATCCTTGTTAGATGAGTGCAGGAGTTTGGTGAGTAACTGAGGATAGAGGTGACGATTTTTGGCAAATAAGACTTGTCACTCATTTCATTTACCTTCTTCACACCTGTGAAGTCAGTAAACTTCTTTCTGCACTGTAATCATGCCCTAAGAGCATTATCTTTCCAATCACGCAGCTGGCCACTTCCTCCTGGTGCTGGCTCACTTTGAGAAGATTTCCCAGTTCCATGTATGCAAACCTCTCGTGCCCATCCCATCCCTTCCACAAAATTGTCCAGATCATTGCCTAAGAAGCAGAATGCCTGTTTCCATATCATTCATCTCATTGTATCACAATCATATCATTGTGCACCTGCACCACCCCACCCCCCAGCAGTACAAAGAGGCACAAAGAAGAAGTACAACAAGAATGATATGCCTCCCCTTTAGAGACGTAGACAGGAAAAATCATTCCAGGTTTATCTCATCTGGTATACTGTACCAGACTCATGAGGTGCACAATATTCCAAAAAGCATTATGCCAGACCATCATGAAGGAAACAAACCATTGCATGAGATATGTGTACAGTTCCATTGTGAGAATAAGACAAACTGGAACACATCTCCCAAACATCACCACTTTAGCAAATGGCTTTCTTTGCAAATCACCATTCTAGCAAATGGTTTTCTTTGCAAATGATTTTAAGATTCAAAGATACAAATATATTTAAACTTATTCCATCCAGAAATGTTCATTACGGTTCTGGATTTGTCATGTGGATTGTTGCATTTGTCTACAATAAGAATCATTGGGTTTTAAGTGACATTCTTGTCTTCATCACATAGAAAAGCAACAAACTTTGTTGATTAATTTGGCTACCTGGAAACTTTCCAGAGGCAAAGTAATTTGTTCTGTTGGAGTAATCAAAGGCTTAATCTTAAATACCTTCTGAGCTATCTACGTGGCTCAGTGTATGCAGCCTCCTCTGCAAGACAGTGACAGATTGACAAGGATTATTAAAACAGCACAGGTATGGCTTCACAACAAGGAAACTGTCCTTCTTATCTAACTAAAAGCAGACTTATCTTTTTATGTTCAAGTCCTTGATACTTACAACGACATGTTTTTCAATTTTTTGAATAAAGCATTTTCAGGACATTCCTGGATTTTTTGTTAATAATATTATTAAGTGAACTTTAACTGTGCTGTTCTCTGAAAATATGGAACTTATGGGGATGTATAATTTTTGTAGAAGCAAACATCCACTATGTTTGTAGAAACAAACATAGTGGCAACATCCAAAGTGAAACGGTACCTTCTTCTGTTCAGTAATAGCGCTCTAACTGGAAACTACAAAAAAATTCATTGTAGTGAATAGCATACCAATAAAGAGCAGATGTGTTTATTAGAAACAAGGAGATATGGACAATGACTCCACTTTATTAGATTGTGTGCTACTTGAAAGTGCATGTGTCTTATTCACTGACAAGGTAATGGCAGATCAAAAGGTCATTAGTGCATCTTGATTCACCCTTGATTGTTTCTAACTTCCAATTGCTCAAATAATTTTAAGTTCTTGAATTTTATTAATCTATTGTTAAGTGTTGTTAGGAAGGTGTATGGTGTATTGGCATTCATCAACCATGGGACTGAGCTCAAGAGCCATGAGGCTGTATAAGATTTTGGTCAGACCCACTTGGAGTACTATGTTCAGTTCTGGTCACCTCACTACAGGAAGGAAGTGGATACTATAGAAAGAGTGCAGAGGAGACTTACAAGGATGTTTTCTGGATTGGAGAGTATGCCATATGAGAATATGTTGAGTGAACTTAGCCTTATCTTCTTGGAGCGATGGAGGATGAGAGGTGGATAAGATGATAAGAGGCATTAATTGTGTGGATAGCCAGAGGCTTTTTCTCAGGACTGAAATGGCTAACACGAGGGGGCATAGTTTTAAGGTGCTTGGAAGCAGGTTCACAGGGAATGTCAGTGGCTCATTTTTCACACAGAGAGTGGTAGGTGTGTGGAATGCACTGCTGGCGACAATGATGAAGGCAGGTACAATATGGTTTTTAAAGAGGCTCTTAGATAGGTACATGGAGCTTAGAAAAATAGAGGGCTATGCACTAGGGTAAGTCTAGACAGTTTCTAGAGTAGGTTACATGGTCGGCACAACAGAGTGACCCGAATGGCCTGTAATGTGCTGTAGATTTCTATGCTCTGTGTTCTATGTTCTATTGAAAAGTTTATTCTACATTCTTACATTTCTCCGTGTGAAGAATATACCGATATTATTCCAAAGTTGCTATTTTGAAATTTGAAAAATAGTTTTGAAGTAATAGAACACTAAAGTATTGTTTAACACAGTAATTCTGAGAGGGATATGAAAACAAGACAGAGAAGTACTTGCTGTACTCAGCAGGCTAGATTGCATCTGTGAAGAGAGAAATGGAAATGATGCTTTTCATTAATGATCTTCCATCAGAACAGAATCAGAATCAGGTTGAACTTCATTGGCAGATGTCATGAAATTTTTTGGCTTTGCATCAGTAGTACAATGCAAAACGTGATAATAGAAAAAAAACTCATGAATTACAGTAAGCATATTTATAATAGTTAAATTAGATAAGTAGTGCAAAAATGAAAACAAAAAGTAATGAGGTAGTGTTCATGGGTTCAATGCGCATTCAGAAACTGGGTGGGAAAGGGGCAGAAGCTGTTCCTGAATCTTTGAGTGTGTGCCTTCAGGCTCCTGTATCTTCTCCCTGATGAAAGGGGTATGCCCTGGGTGATAGGGGTCCTTAATGATAGAAGCTGCCTTTTTGAGGTATTGCTCCTTGAGGATGTCCTGGATATTTATGGAAGCTACAGCCCATGATGGGGCTGACTAAGTTTACAAGTCTTTGCAGCTTATTTCGATCCTGTGCAGTAGACCCCCACCCACCCCCATACAAGACAGCAATGCAGTCAGTGAGAATGTTCTCCATGGTACATCTGTAGAAATTTTCAAGTGTCTTTGGTGATATACTAGATCTCTTTGAACTCCTCGTGAAAGATAGCCTCTGACATGACTTCTTTGTCGCTGCTGGGCCCAGAATAGATCCTCAGAGATACTTGAAATTGCTCACTCTTTTCACTTCTGATCCCTCTATTGGGACTGGAGTGTATTTCTTCATCTTATCCTTTTTGAAGTCTACAATCAAAACAATGAAAAGCATTGAGATAACTATTAACAAGTTTTCTCTCTTCTCAAATTCTGCCGACCACAGCATTTTCTGTATTTATCTTAATTTAAAGTAACATTGACATTCTGCACATCCTTAATAATTTTAGAAACCTCTCTTAAGCTTCATCGCTCAGATTCCTTCTTCTCGTATCAAAAATCCAAGCCTTGCCACCTTATCTCAAATTTCTGATCCTTGACTTACTGAAATAGCTGAATTCAAACTGCTGTCTGAACAGAAAACCTTCAACTTTTATTGCTGCTTCCTTTCATTTATCAGACATCAGAAGTCGTAAGAAATGCATCCATCGATTGGTTTTTCAGACAAACTGTGCCGGTGATAATTGTATTGTTGTTATTCACAGTTCCACTAGGAACCATATTCACTGTCACCATCTCACTCTGCCTTGCACCAACATCCCTTTTATGATTTATTCTCTTCTACTTCCTTGTCAATCAGGAACTTAATTTGTCCTTTTCTTCCATCCCCCTTACCCAGCTTCTGTACATTCCCACTAGACTGGAATGTATCATCACTACATTTTCCCAGATCAGATCTAAGGAAAGTGTTACTCTCGCTAAGAAGCTGCTGGATCTGGTGAACATTTTCAACAATTTTAGTTTTTTTTTCTAAATACCAGCATGCACACTATTTTAATTCATGCACACTATTCTGTTCTGTTTTGACCTAGAATGGCCTATTAGGATTGTTGGACATTTTATCAACTTTACCCTTGGCAATTTTCCACATATGTAGCGCATTTTATCTGTCTGTGTTAAACGCCACCTGCATTTTGATGCAACTTTACACATTGAAGAAGTTGGGCCCTGGTGCGTTAAAGAAAGGCATCTGTCTTGGGAACGTGGCTCGCTTTGCCAGCAGCAAGCACAACAAATGAAATTGAAGGTAAACAGTGCATAACATTGCACAGCAAGAATGACCCATGCACAGCTAAATATGACAGTAAACAGCATGGAGGGCCAACCCTGCCCTATCTACCACATTCCCCGAATCCCTTACCCCACATCCACTTACAAGCACCGCCTACTTCTCCACTGTTACAATTGTCACTATCTTGAGGTTTTCCTGGAGTTGATGAAAAGTTCTGGCTGGTATTCAAGTACCCCTCCAGGATTTGAAAGCTTGTTCTGAATCAGACATGTTTCAGGACATGGATCCATTCTCATTGAAACTGAGCATTGCAGGCAGCATGAGGCAATATGGAAACAGACAACTTGCAGATGAGGGAGGGAAAGGAAAATGAAGAGAAGATTCCCAATAGGAGCTCATATTGACAGAAGGTCTCCAGAAGGCACACAGTAAGCATCCTCACTGGAAAACCGCTCATCTATTTTGTAAACCTATACTGCACAGGCTGAACATTCTTCCTCAAGCACAGAGACCAAAACTGGAACAATGCACCAACACCTCAGGATTATTGAAATCTTAGTCAAATCCAAGAAAACACTGCAATATTGATAACAAATGATAGCTGTAAGTGCTAAGCCCCGTGCAAACTCAACAATATTTCCATGCATTTGTGCAATAGTTTCCCTTCAGTGGAGCCCAACAGGGTCTTGGCCCAAAATCATAAGACTGTTTACCCTTTTCTATAGACACTGTCTGGCCTGCTGAGTTCCTCCAGCATTCTGCAATGTGCTGTCTCGGATTTCCAGCATCTGCAAATTTCCTTGTATTTGTTACATCCTGTATCATGTTGTGTGGAATTATCACACAAGTAGTCTGGATCTAGTTCAGATTTAGCAGCCAAAACCAGGGCATCAATGAAGCACAGTGGTCATAAACAGCAGATGAATCACACATCACCACAATCTGTAAGCTCGTGGCTCAGTATAATTCCACCTCTCCAATTCTTATCAAGTGGGGGAACCAATCATGATTCAATGAGGAATGTAGAGAATACGGGCAGGAACAGCATGTCGAGCACAAAAATATGATGTGTCAACCTGGTGATGCTTCAGCATGGGGTTCCTAGCACCAACATATTCCAAGGCTAAAGCAACATGATAGACAGTTCCACCATCAAATGCTAACAGGAGTAGAAGATTCAATGAACATTCCTTGGTCATGTTAGAGTGCAACATGTGAGAATGAAAGATAAATTTCAGGTGTTTAGACCACCTCCAGCCGGAAACCCATGGATAATTCTTCCCAGCCTCCCTCCAAGGTTTCAGGTGGTTGTGGGTCCAAACTTATGGAAAAACAAACTAGGGAGATCCTTTCCAGTCCTGAAGAAGGGCCTCGGCCCAAATCATCGACTGTTTGTTCATTTCCATAGATGCTGCCTGACCTGCTGAGCTCATCCAGCATTTTGTGTGTTGATCTGGATTTCCAGCATCTGCAGAATTTCTTGTGCTTATGATTTGCTGCTGCTGGAAATAGAACATAAAACATAGAATGCTGTTCTTCTAACCTGCTGCAAGATCAGTCTAACCCTTTCCTCCTGTATAGCCCTCTACTTTTTCATCATTCATGTGTCTACCTAAGAATTTCTTAATGTTCTTAATGTATCTGCTCCTACCACCTCACCTGGCAGGATGTTCCACATACCATCATTCCATGTGTACAAAATATGACTTCTGGCATTCCCCTATACTTTCCTTCAATCACCTTAAAATTATGCCCCCTCGTTTTAGTCATTTTCACCCTGGGAAAAAGTCACTCTGAAATAAGTCTAGAAATGCTCAGTGGGTCAGAAAGCGTCCGTGAAAAGAGAAATAGAGATCGTTTCAGATCAAAGGTGAAGGGGATTTTCTCCAGGGTAGTGTCACTGTTCAGTACAGAGGGCATGGCATATGGCTGGAAGTGACGTAGTTCAGATGAGGTGTTAAAAGTAAACTGGACCTGCCCTCTCAGGAGGAAGCAAAAGATGACATGGCACTATTTACACTTCAACGTTAATACCTCAGTCAACATGGCAAAATCAGGTCATCTGGCTGTGATCCTATTAGGAATTTGGCGATAATGTGAATGGATTTCAGATGTATTTCATTGGCTGTAAGCCACCTTGGAACAACCTGAGGCCTTGAAAGGTATCACACAGTATACATGCAATTTTTTCTTTCTTTTCTAAAGGTCAAAATTGTTCAGAGCAGTGCCAGTTGCTCATAAGTGCCCAAAAAGATCAAAAGCTGGAGATAATATTATAATCATATCTTTAATGTGCAGATTCTGAACTGAATAAACTGCTAAAATGTATTTAATCCTCTTAATAATTAATTTAAAATATAGTCCTAAGGATTGGATGTGGCTCCAGTGGCAGTAATCACACTTCTGTTTCTGAGTCTTGTAGCTTTAAGCTGTGTGTGAAAACTCTAGGGTGACATACTGGAGTACTCCAGTAGTACACTTCGAACAAAATTTTAAATGGTGGCTGATTATCCTGTGTTTTTGCTAATTTAATGAAGTCACACTTTGGTACAAATGCACTGTTCGTTGCAAAATATTTGGACCATCCCAGATTAGCTTCCCCCTTCATAATGTAATCCTTATTTTGTCAGGGGTGATAATTACATACAGAGAACCACATTTTTACAATCTGTAAATGATCCATTCTAAGATTTAAAGATGTGTAACATCAACAGCTTCCAGCAGCACTGAGATTAACCTGTTTTCCAGAGAAATCCAGTGGCTAAAGTCAGAACAGCAAATGCATTCAGATTTCTGATGTAAACAAGAGGATAAGTTTAATTTTTGTTTAGCTCATTCTACAATAATGTGGTGTTTTTCCGATGACATCATACTTAATTACAATAAATTAAGAGGATCTGAGTCTGCCGACAGCCCTAAGTTTAAACCTGGTTTTATTTATATCAACTGTGGCAGTAAGGAAGGATTGCAATTGCCACAATGGCCCCAAGCTAGGAAAGGGATGGTAAAAAAAAGTCGGACAGTTTTTACTCCCACTGTGCTTAACCACAGAGCAAAATTGCCTGTTGATGTTTACCACTTCGACCCACATAAAGAACAACTGAATACCTGAGGAAGCAGGGAAGTTTGTGGTTCTGAGAGAATGAGGGGTTGCAGGGAGGTAGTTTGGTGATAATGTGGATTTGTTACCTTTGGTGGAGAAGGACAAGGGGAGCAGGATGAAAAAGAAATCAAGTATACAGGGTTAAAACTGTTCTATCTCTCCCATACCTATGACTGCCTATCTGTCAACCCACCCTCAGTTTTGAGCAAAGAAGTATATTTGAACTTAAACTCTAATTTTCTGAAACTACATTTTCACGAGGACAGCGTTTTCCCAGTCCCATGCTAAAATCTATATTTTATTATTACTTCTTCACTACTCGAAACTTGTCAAAGAGTTGAAGAACTTGAAGAGTTGTTACATAGCCAAAGAGGAACCATAATCACACTGTGTATTTAGCAGGAAATTTGCTTTCTAGATTTTTGCCTTGGTCTGAGTTTATGAAACTCTCCAAATGGTTCCCACATTGTCTGGGAAGAACGAGTTAAATAGATAATTTTGCCCTTCTCTTTATATCTAGCACACCCTTCCCCACACCCACCACCTGCTATTAAAGCCACACTATACAATGAGTCCCAGCCCAGACTTGGCAGATGTGAAGATGCCCAGAGGTCTCTCAGATGTTTTGCTCCTAGGTCACGTGGGGGCACCAGGAAAAGGAGGAAAATTATTGAGGAATTTCAAAGGTCACTTGTGGACAAAAATAGTGAAAATTGCACACATGTCAAGTAATAACAAAAGTAGTGACTTGTCTGAAGTCTGGCTCTTGGGCCTCTGAGAACGGAGGAAATCAGTTTCAAAGAGGTCTTGGGTGGGGGAGGTAAAAACAGGACTTCAATGGGAAAGGAAGCCTTTTGGTTTTTAACCAGTTTGAATACACTAAGCGCTGTTTAATCCACCCATTGCTAAATAGACAGCCACATTACGGCTTGTATTCAGGCAAAAAAAAAAGATTTTAAAATTTGCTTTGAGGTAAAATGTGTAACTAATTCAGGTGTGAAGTTGCAAAATTGATAATAATTAAAATTTTGGCAAATGTAATGAGATCACCTTGAGGATAGAGACTGAAATCACTTCAGCTGAATTCTGGGTTCTGCAGGAGTGGTGCACAATCTTGAATGTTGTTTTTTTAAACAATTTTAGATCATCATTTCTATAAGCTTTTACCAATATTAAAGAGAAAATGAAATTTTCCACTCACCGGAGGAAGAATGTACCTTTGAAACTCAGTCCTGCATAATTACACAGGCTGACCTTTCCAGGCAGGTACTTTTCACAGACCTATGCCATTAGTTCTACTAATCCCTAACTAACAATAGGATAAAGTCCTTTCTTACAAACAGCACCAATTTTTTGATGAAATTGAATTTTTTTAATGAGTGAACTATGCTATTCTTTTATTGGAAGGTCAGATCATTCATCCAGAAAATATAATGAATAGGAAATAATGTTTTCCAACTATGAAAAGATTGAAATGACAGAAGGCACAGAAATATAAGTTATTTTTGGGTCATTTGCCTGAAAGCACACTGCCCATGTTCCCAGCTGAAAAGTAGTATGTGGCACTGGTGCAAGGATAACATGAGGAAGGAAGTATCTTTAAAAAAAAGAAACAATAGAACAGAATTCCTTATGAAAGCCAGCCGGCAATCTCCCAGAATGAGATTCAGCTGCAATGCTTCCATTAGCTCAAATGGTTCACATGAAGATTTGGAGAGCAGTGCTGGGCAGGCCTGTTGATGCATAGTTAGGGCTTGAGTCTGCAGGGAGAATGGGTGAAGAGGGAGAGTGGGGAAGAGA
Source organism: Mobula birostris (assembly GCF_030028105.1). Classification (NCBI taxonomy): domain Eukaryota; kingdom Metazoa; phylum Chordata; class Chondrichthyes; order Myliobatiformes; family Myliobatidae; genus Mobula; species Mobula birostris. The sequence continues at coordinate 147,165,771 of NC_092372.1, read as the reverse complement.
TGAAGTGGTTTACCTGCATGTGTGAGGTAGGAGAGTTTCCAACACTTTTTGGGAGATGTAAGCATTGCAAGATTACATTTGCTGCTCGTCCTTTGTTGCAGCAGAGAAGGCAGCAGTGAGCAACTGTAGTTCTTGCAGTGAAGGTAGTCGCACAATGCCATTGTGTTGGGGGTTCCAGAACTTAGGCCTAGTGATTGTGAAGGATTAGCAATGTATTTCAAGGCCAGGATCTGTGTACCTTGGTGGGGAATGTCCAAGTGGTGGTAGTCCTTTGTATCTGTTGCCCTCGTCTTCCCTGGTGGCAGAGGTCATAGATTTGGGAGCTGCTTTCAGATCAGCCGGGGTGAGTAAATACAGTGCATTTTGTTGAAGATGCACACTACAGCCATTGTATGCTGCTGGTGGAGGAAATTAATGTGTTGTACATTGGGTGCCATTTAAATAAGTTGCTTTGCCATGAATGGGATTACTTTTGTGAAGTATTGTTGGAGCTGCATGCTCCTGACTTGTACCTTACAGATGTTGGAAAAGCTTTGGAGTACAGGAGGTGAGTCACTTGCCACAAGTAATCCAGCTTTGGACCTGATCTTGTAGCCATAGTGTTAATAGGGCTGGCCCAATTTAGTTTTTGGTCACTGGTGATCCCCAGAATTTTGAAGGTGAAGAATAATGCTAGTGTTTATCAAGGGTAGATAGAGATTGTGGAGATGGAAATTTTGATAGCTTCTAGGAGGAAGAGCAATATCAAAGTATCTGGAAGAGTTGGGGGATAGAAATATACAATCGTACTGGTCTGAAAAAAAAAAATGAGAGTCCTCATTTAATTACACAAGAGTTAGGTTTCATTAACCCCCTTCCTCTGAAAGCAAGATATTTAACAGCAACACTCAAATTGTATTCTACTTGCTGATTTCTGTGACCATCTGCAACATCAGGTTGTGTGTTGTTGTGTGCTGGGGCAGCAGGCTGAGGGTGGCAGACACCAACAGAATCAACAAACTCATTCGTAAGGCCAGTGATGTTGTGGGGATGGAACTGAACTCTCTCACGGTGGTGTCTGAAAAGAGGATGCTGTCCAAGTTGCATGCTATCTTGGTCAATATCACCCATCCACTACATAATGTACTGGGTGGGCACAGGAGTACACTCAGCCAGAGATTCATTCCACCGAGATGCAGCACTGAGCGTCATAGGAAGTCATTCTTGCCTGTGGCCGTCAAACTTTACAACTCCTCCCTTGGAGGGTCAGACACCCTGAGCCACTAGGCTGGTCCTGTTCTTATTTCATAATTTACTGGCATAATTTACATATTACTATTTAACTATTTATGGTTCTATTACTGTTTTATTATTTATGGTGCAACTGTAACAAAAACCAATTTCCACCGAGATTAATAAAGTATGACTATGACTATGACTAGGTGCAATCTCAGTTATGCCCAGTCTGCTTTGCCCAGGTGAGTTGTAATCAAGATCGTTCTCAGCTCCCTATTTCCAGGATCATTCCATGTTGCTGCTACTGCTGACACCTGCTACATCTAAAAATGTGCAGAATTCCCAAAAGACTGCACTCATGCCCAGCCAGTACCCTTAAAAAGTTTCTGTGAACACCTTGCAAAAATATGTATGTGACCTGTGGGCATTGTCCTTTACCAGCCTGCCTTTGATCTTCTCATTCCTTGAGTGTACTTCCTCGCTGTCACTCCCACTCCAGCCCCATCATGACAGCAGCTGCTCATTCAGGAGCAGCGACAAGAACAAAACATGTTGCACAAGGAAAGCTATGAACTTTGCAGCTCAAGTCCCTCCTTTTCATGTGACCTTAATAAACACCAGTAGGCCGATTCATGAAGCTCTCATAATGCCAACATAAATTTGGAGATATCTCCAGCAAAATTTGTTTTAAATATTATTTCTTTGAAATCTTCAATAACAATTAAACACTGAAGAAATGAGAATCAGACTTTGAATAGTTAATCAAGAGACTATCAGGAAATGCATTTCATCAGATGAAATTAGATCACATTAGATGAATCAGATGAATTAGGTCACATTAGATCATTCATCAGAAAGGGTCATTCAATAATACTGATTGCTTGGTATCTGGGTCACCAGGTAATGTTTGCCTTATTCTATTCTGACTCATGGGGGCCCCAGTTCCCACATCCTCTTCCAATGTGACAGGTTCCAGTTCCCACACTTTCTTTTTCCTCACTACTGCACCAGCTCCCGTCCTCCCTTTGACCTGCCCGCATTTCATTTCCCAAACTTCCATTCGACTAGGTAAATCCTCTATCTCCTGTTTCCTTTACAATTACTAAATTCACGGGCAAATTTATTACAATGCTGTGTAACATCTAAAAAAGTGAATTAAAATGTGGTGGTGTTGGCAGGTATTAATAGGGAAGAATGCTCATTAGTCCAGTAAATCAGCCGGTCGGGCACACCAATGCTTTGACTGTATCACATTATTGGAGCTTTACTGTACAACACAAATGCAAATGCAGCAACTTCATGCAGCTTAAAACAGTTCAATGGAAACCCAAGGAGCTGGAGGACATTTCACTGAAGCTAAAGATTGTGAAGAGCAGTGCAAATTGGACAACAATGCTATAGTTTTGCATTTAATCATTCACCTGTCCTCATTGAAGGGGTATTGTATTAGCACCAAAACAGATCAATTCACTATAGTAAAGTAAAATATAGTAGAATCAAAGAGTTTTTGAAGAGGCTACCGGGAAAATTGATGAAGGAAAAGCAGTGGACTTTGTCTACATCAGTGATTCCTAAACATTTTTAGGTTACCGCCCCCTTTGGCTCCTAGACCATATCCCCTGAATGCCTCTCTGGCTAGTACATAAAAACTATAAAGAATCTTGATTTATGATGCACCAGGAAAGAAAATAGGAACTACAAATTCAAAGCAGTGGCAGATAATTGCAAAAAATATTCAAATCTATTTAAAATTACAGATATATTTATTTATTTATTTACAATAAAAACAATTTTCATCAACAATCTTAGCACATTCGTTAATGGTCCAACTATTCATTACTTAATGAAATGGATGGGCTTGATGCAGTGATACCAGCTTCTCAATGTCAGGCCGAGTGTCACTCAGAAATCTCAGACCTCCACTTTCAATAATTTGCAGTCTGTTTTGCTCCTTTGTAAGAAGTTGGGCGATTCCACTAAATATAATGTTTTAAAGGAAATTAAAGAACACCTTGATCTTTTTCCACAGTGCAGGATAGTGTTCAGAAATTTCTTTCTGCAGCCAAAAGTTTTTTTGAACTTTGTCCTCACCTCAATATCATTTCGTAGTGAGACCAGCGCTTCCTCCATCCTTCCTGTTAATTCCTTATTTCAAGTGCTCAGCAATGGATTTATTACCCAATCTGGAATTTTGATCAAGAGAAGATCCTGAAATCACTTTAAGAATCCTTTATGCAGCTCACCCGGGTGGTCACAGTATACTTTTCAATACATTTTTATATTTTTTTTCTTTGTGGCTGTTTTTTTAGCTGAAATAATAACTATATGTACTATTAGTGCTATGTGCAGTGTGCTGAGTGCTGTTGGTAATGTGTTTTCCACCATGGCCCCAGAGGAACGCTGCTTCAGTTGGCTGTATTCACGTATGGTTGAATGATAATTAAACTTGAACGTGAACTTGAAGATCATCATCTGATATTCTTTCTTTCTCTTCCAACTCAGAGAGACTCAGAAACTGGAAAAGGCTGTGACGGCCAATATTGCACTCGAATAGGGTTAGCTTGGACAGAAATGTGGAGACGACTGATCTGACTTTGATAAGATTCACATAATTTCCTTGCATTTGAAGACTGATTTCATTAAACTTTGCAAGTAATTCTGACAAATAAGTAATGCTTGCCTGATATTCTTGAGTTGAATGATTCTTAGTCTTCTAAGAATTTTATCAGTTTCAAAAGGTGAAATAAAATGTCTCAGGCCTTTTCATTTTGCAAGCCATCTGACTTCTGTGTGTAACAGCAAGTGTTCAAACAGTTCATCATTCTCGAGACAAAGCTCTCGAAATAGTCAAGAATTGACATCATTGGACAATCAAATCAATTATTTGCCACTGTAATAACAGTATTTAATGACTTATGCAGCCAATCACTTTGGTGTTTTGCGACAATATGTTGTCTGTGAAACAGTAAATATGTTAGGTACAGCTTTTTTCAAGAAGTAATAAGCCCATGGTAGTGTCCTGTTTGTTGCACAAATAAGAGTGCTGGTGAGCCAAATGATTTTCTCTTTGAAAAATTGCTCAACACTCCGAAATAACCCCGAATTGACCCCCCCGTATCTGTTTCTAGTCCCCTAGCAAATAACTCTTGAACCATGTTTTCATCTTTTATGAAATGTACATAACCAAGAAGCAAAAATTTGTTGCTTGGCAAAATTGACTTATTCAACTACAAAGCAAATTCTGTTGTCCTAAGTACATTGCACAATGTGTCTTCCATATTTTCAGACATTTCATCAATTTGTCTTTGAACAGAGTTGTCCCTGAGTGGAATCGCTTTAATTATTTGGGCTGGAGACTTATACAAAGCTATACTCAGAACCCTACTTACTGCTGACAGAATCAGTTCTTCTCCAATTGTATGGGGTTTCCAGATTTAGCAACGAGCAATGAAATGTTGTATGAAGCACACAGACCATTACTGTTGTACTGGCAAATATGCTTTGAATTGTTTTCAGTTGCTGAAAGTTTTCATAAAGTGACTGAAATTAAGCCAAGTTCTTGTTTGCTTTATGAGAGTGTATTCTCTCCAAATGTTCAGGGACCCTGGATGGTTTCACTGCCACATTTGAAAAAACTTTTTCACACAATAGATGTATTGACTGCTGTTGGTTGTTTGGTGCTGGTATAAATCCGTATTTCAGATGTTCCACACTATATTATCTACACTTCTTTTTCATTTGGTCTGCTTCTGCCATTTTCATTATGGATTAATGACCATGGTCAGTCACCATTTGTTAAAGTCTAACCTCAAGTGCTGTGATCAATAAAGGGGAAAGTTATGATGTCATAATAGCTCAGCCAAAACCTGGCTCGCTGCCTGAAGGTGCAGAAAGTGGGGTAGTGATATACTGGATGGGCCATGAGCTAGGGAAATGTGGTCAAAACCACTTAAAAGGGTAGATTCTGAACTTCACCCCTTGAACACCATATCCTAATTCACAGGAAATGCATCACTGCGTGATTAAAGTATAGGAATTGTACTAGCTAACACTGTACTACAGTAGTGAATGGCAATAATGCGCAGGAATAACATGATTTCTTCAGTCTAGATTTCTCATGATATGCCAAAAACAGAAATGTCACATTACTTTTCAACAATTATAATGTGCTTCAAGTAAAGACTAAGAAAATGGTGGGTTAGCAAGAGATGAGGTGATTACGTGATCATTGTAATCAGTTATGAGGCACTGAGGATGAAATACTTATAATAAGTAATTAATTTCTTAAATAAAGCTTGTAACCTTGCTGCCTCTCCCCCAGATGAGCTAAATCTTTTCTACGCTCGATTTGATGTTGCCAGCCCTGAGCCGCCGAGAGCTGCTGATACAACCTGCAGCTTGGTCATCTCTGACGCTAAAGTATGCTGGCATTTCCAACGAGTGGACAGTCACAAGGCTGCAGGACCAGATGGCATCCCTGGGCGGGTACTTCAGTGTGTGCATGGCACAACTGGCAGGTGTGTTTACAGACATTTTTAATCTCCCCCTCTCCCAGTGTAGAGTACTCTCCTGCTTCAAAATATCCATCATTGTTCCTGTACCTAAAAAGACCAAGGTAACATGTTTGAATGACTGGCGTCCTGTCGCACTTACCTCAATAATAAGCCAATGCTTTGAGAGGCTGGCCAAGGACTACATCTGCAGCATGCTACCACCCACATTGAACCCCCTACAATTCGCCTATCAACACAACCAATCAACAGATGATGCAATAGCCACAACTCTGCACACCATTCTTACACATCTGGAGAAGAAGGATGTTTATGTGAGAATGCTGTTCTCGGACTAAAGATCAGCATTCAACACCATAATTCCCTCCAGGCTTGACAAGAATCTTAGAGACCTCGGCCTTCACCCTGCCTTGTGTAGCTGGATCCTGCACTTCCTGTCAGATTGCCGGCAAATGGTAAGGGTGAGCTTCCTCACCTCTACCCCTCTGACCCTCAATACAGAAGCCCCCCTGGGCTGTCCTAAGCCCCCTCATTTACTCTCTGTATACCCATGACCGTGTCGCCACCCATAGCTTCAATCTGTTAATTAAAGTTGCTGATGACACTACACTGAATGGCCTATCTCAAACAATAATGAGGCAGCCTACAGAGAAGAAGTCATCACCCTAACACAGTGTTGTCAAGAAAACAACTTCTCCCTCAATGTTGCAAAAACAAAGGAGCTGGTTGTAGACAACAGGAGGGATGCAGATGGGCTAACCCCAATTGACATCAACGGATCTGGAGTTGAGACGGTGAACAGTTTTAACTTCCTTGGCATACATATCACCAAAGATCTCATGTGGTCTGTACATACTGGCTGTGTGGTGAAAAAGGCACAACAGCGCCTCTTTCACTTCAGACGGTTGAGGAAATTTGGTATGGGCCCCCAAATCCTAATAACTTTCTACAGGGGCACAACTGAGAGCATCCTGACTGGCTGCACCACTGTCTGGTATGGGAACTGTACTTCCCTCAATTGCAAAACTCTGCAGAAAGTGGTGCGGACAGTCCAGCACATCTGTAGATGTGAACTTCCCACTATTCAGGACATTTACAAATCAGGATCATTGGGGACCTGAGTCACCCCAGCCACAAACTGTTCCAGCTGCTACCATCCAGGAAATGGTACTGCAGTATAAAAGCCAGGACCAACAGGCTCCAGAACAGCTTCTTCCACCAGGCCATCAGTCTGATTAACTCATGCTGATACAATTGTATTTCTATGTTATATTGACTGTCTTGTTGTTCATACTATTTACTATAAATTACTATAAATTGTACATTGCACATTTAGACAGAGATGTAACGTAAAGATTTTTACTCCTCATGAATATGAAGGATGTAAGTAATAAAATTAATTCAATTCAATTCAATTGTAATTCCTCAGATACCCCCTTGCCCACCACCACCCCTTTAGATTTATTGCCCCTGTAGAAACTCACACCATCCCCGTCCTGTGACTAGTGGAGTGCCGCAGGGATCAGTGCCGGGTCCATTGTCGTTTGTCATCTATACTAATGATTTGAATGATAACATGGTTAAACTGATCAGCAGATTTGAAGATTACACCATGATTGGGGGCATAGTGGAGAGCAAGGAAGGATATTAATGCTTGAAAAGGGATCTGGATCAGCCTGAAAAAAGGGCTGAAAAATGGCAGATGGAATTTAATGCAGACAAGTGTGAGGTATTTCACTTTGAGAGGACAAACCAGGATAGGACATACACAGTGAATGGCAGGGCACTGAGGAGTGTGGTAGAACAAAGGGATGTGGGAATACGGATCCATAATTCCCTCAAAATGGCATCACAGATGAATGGGGTCACAGTAGCATTACAAGGGCACAGATACAAATATTTAAAGAGAAGTAGAAAGAATAAAAAGTAAGTTACCACAAACAGTAAAACAAGAGGGGACTTCCCCAGCTATGGGTTGACCCATTATAGAGTCTAATAGCCGAGGGTAAGAATGACCTCATATAGCACTCTTTGGAGCAGCACAATTGTCTTAGTCAAGAGTTGCGATGTTACAGTATGTTGAAATTGTATAAGACATTGGTGAGCCCAGATGTGGAGTATGGTGTTCAATTCTGCTCACCTATCTACAGGAAAGATATTAATACAATTGAAAATCTTACTTCCCGCCCATCACACCACTGGCATTTGGGGCAGCAATGAAGGTCCTCATCCTCTGTCTGTACAGAAGGATCCTTCATTGCTGTTTCCATTAGAATTGTTTTTTGACCAGTCAGGGTTGTTAGCCCTGAGCTGAAATTGAACGAGTACAGAGAAAATTTACAAGGATGTTGCCAGGACTGGAGAACATAAGTTATAGAGAGAGGTTGAATAGGTTAGAACTTTATACCATGGAATGTAGGAGAATGAGGAGAGATTTTATCGAGGTATACAAAATTATGAAAGGTATAGATAGGGTAAATGCAAGCAGGCTTTTTCCACTGAGGTTGTGTGAGACTAGAACTAGAGGTCATGGGTTCATAAGAAATATTTAAGGGGAAATTGAGAGGGAGCTTTTTCACTCAGAGGATGGTGAGTATGTGGAATAAGCTGCTCGCAGAAATGATGGATGCAAGTTAGATTGCAACACTAAGAGAAGTTTGGATAAGTACATGGATGAAAAAGGCATGGGCTATGGTCCAGGTGTGGATATTTGGGACTAGGTACGGACTAGCTGGGCCAAAGGAGCTGTCTCTGTGATGTAGTGCTTTATGACTCCATGACTCGAAATTTACCCAGCATTAGACTGATGCTGTAATCTTAACAATAGGATAGGGAGCCGAGGAAGATCAACCAGCCTGAAGCCAGTTCTTGTTCAGTTATGTATTCATTCTCAGATCCTTGAGGTTCTGAAGGAGCAGGAATACTTCACACGTATAATTATGAAAATCCTGGATCTCCTTCCTGCTCCTTACTCACCATTCTTACTTTCTTTGCAAAATCAAGTCTTACGTTACACCAGGTAGTTAGCTGGTCAGAAAGAAAGGAAAAACTAGCATGATAGGAACCAAAATAGTATTGGCTGATGTAGCAGCAATTGATAAATCAATACTGTAGACAGTAAATCTTCAATCACCTTCCTCATCTTGGAAAGGGTTTATCATTTCCCCCACTTTCTTCCCTTCCCCTCCTGAAGGTTGAGGCTTCCTCCCAGAAGTCAGCAGAATCCTGTAAGATATACCATTACCGTTATGTAAACCAATACGTATACGTCATGATACTGAAGTTAGCTGTGAGTATAACAGGGATACGAATTTATTTGGGAGGTCATTTCATTTCTATTAGTTTCGAACCAGGATATGTACCCAACTGAATGTTGAACTTGGGCAGGAATTATATCAAAATTCACCTCTTTCATGATTGGTGTAAGGAATGTTCATTTGATTTTTTTTTGCTCAGTGCTGCTTTGAGATATGATTTGAAAGCTGCTGCTCACCTGTCAAAACAATAATAATTGTCAGTACTCTGAACATTCACAATGCTAGAATTCAAAAGGGTAAAAGTCTTGTAAAATGGGATCGATCAGCATAGATCACTAGCATAGTCTCATCAAATACCTACAGATGGACAGTATTTTCAAGTTCTGGATAAACACCAAGAACTGACAGCTGTGGATCCTTCCTTCCCCCTACTTGGGCATTCAATTAATTATGGTGCCCCAAATGTTGATCCTGATAAACTAAACTAGCAATGGAGATCAAAACGGGTGTTTCAAAATGTCGGAAAATAAAACCCAGGACAACAGTGCCAGATATCTAAGTTGTATATTGCTTTAGTATTCAGCAATGTGTACCATATGAGTATTAAAATTTTGTCACACAATTACCCATTCAAGACATATTTCATAAAGATATTCAAAGTTTGGTCAGAAACCAAAATGCTATTAAAGACAAACTTAAAGGAGGGAGGAATCTAGTTTAGAATTCATTAGGAAGATGAATGGGAAATGTTTTACCTAACCATTGAAAGGAAATAAATTCAAAAGTGTGCCACTAACCCAGGAGCTGCAGTATTCATAGCTTTAGAAGAAAACTTGTCAATAAATTCCAGGTGGGAAGAATGATTAACGTGACAAACATCAAAAGATTAAGAATTAATAGGAGAAAACAGCAGAAACATAAAAGACCCCTTTTATTAATACAGGGAGCTGAGACAGAATTAGGCACAGTGCAAGTAATGTCCTGTCCTCTATTTCTCCCTCACCTCTTCCTATTCATCTTCGAGATGACCACACACTAATAGTGATTGCTAGCAATTTTAATGTTATTTCAAGACTGTAAGTCTCTGATCCTTTGAGAAATTCTGAGCTTTTCCATCTACACAGTTAATAGAGACCTTATTTAATTGTACATGAATATCTCTTTTGACAAACTACATCTATTTCAACCTTGATACACCAACTATACAATATCTGAACTGAATCTAAATGTAACCAACTTTATGCACAGACATTCTGCATATAAAATTCATACAGAATATTTTTGAATTTTATTCAAATATATCAACTTAGATTTTAAAAGTATAACTATTATGAAATTATTAACATCAACATTTCAAAAATACAAAGGGAGAACATGTGTGCATTATTTCTCTGAGAAGAGAATCCAGCAGGAACCAGAAACTATTATTAACCTATAGTGCAAATGAACATCCCCTATGTGATCTGTTCATTGTTACTGTGAAAATATCTTTTGTCTTACTTAGAAACAAACCAGACAACCAGAATAAAGTTAACTCTCATGGTGACACCATCCACAGTGCGACCATATGCTGGGAACATGCTCACTTTTTCTGCCTCTACAGTTGAAACTGAAGGACTGTATTATGATTCTTGGGCAGAGCGTATCTGAGGCCTATTTAGAACATCAACACCATCAATCACATCATGCAGCAGAGACCAGCTGGATGAACCTTGGCTGTCATACTGGGCTATTTGTCATCTGGTTATGTCTGCTTCACATATAACACTCCTTCAGTCCCAGAACAATTTTCTTTACTCCAAAATATCTCACTTGATTCAGGAAACACATGATTAATAAAGCAGAAGAGTTTAAAGATGAAGGTCAAAGCAAAAACTCTAAACCAAATACAATGCTCACTCATGTTTGATTCAGATCAGATTTCATCACTCATTTGTGAATTACTAGACCATTTCCTTCTATTGTATCAAAAAACTAGAAAAAATGAGGTAAGCATGCTGAAAGAATTTTCCTTTCTAAGAGATGAATTAGAATTAAAATGACAATGCACTATTTTCCCCAAAGCACATTCAAATCTTCCTCTACATATCTTCCTATATAATATAGTTAATTAACAAAAGCAATTACAAAATTAATCAACACACATCAAAGTTGTTGGTGAACGTCCTGACGAAGGGTCTTGGCCCGAAACGTCGACTGTACTTCTTCCTAGAGATGCTGCCTGGCCTGCTGTGTTCACCAGCAACTTTGATGTGTGTTGCTTGAATTTCCAGCATCTGCAGAATTCCTCGTGTTTGCATTTACAAAATTAATCAACATGATTCAAAACTCCTAGTTAACTTCTTGTAAAATATAAATATGATAAATTCTTCTACAGGAGGGCCAACATTTAGTGCCAACCTCTGATTTCCCTCAAAGTGAATGGCTTGCAGGCTTTTACAAAATCTCAGCCACACTGCTGTTGACTTGGTATCACAGAAATGGTAAAGCAACAGGTTTCATTTGCTGCAGAGCATTAGTGAACCAGGTGAGATTTTAAGGACATATATGCCACTATTAATGAAAATAACTTTTATTAAAGATTTGTACATGTCAGCTGAATTTTCCTTGCCCTAATTTCATGATGGGATTTGAAACTGTGTCTCCAGATTATTAGCCGAGGCTGCTGGATTTTCTTCTTCTCTTATAGTGTTTCCCGGGTCGAAGTTGAAATGTTGCCACTCCAGTTCTGTGGGTTACGAGGTATGTGATGAGGCCGGCATGAGACCCACAAATCTGCTGCAGCTGTGACAGGGGGTCATTGATGGAACAGGCGGATAGGAGATTTGGGAATTGTTGACATTCTTTCTGCCAGTTAGGCTGGGCTTCTGTGCTCCTGATGTGGACTTTAGCTTCTCGGTGCCATCTCAAATACTTTTTGTGTATTTTCTGCAGTCATAGGCAATGGATTTCTCAGAGTCAGATAGAAGTTCCATCTTGTTTTCAAGAAGGCTTTGTAAATATCTTTGAAATTATTTATCAACTGGTATGATGAAAATAGATGTTGACTACCTGCTTCAGATGTGCAATGCCCACTGGAAACAACAAAGGTTATTCCAGCTTCAGTGCTGTGGATTTGACCTGGAGGGGACTGTGATATTGCGTAACTTGTCAGTGGATTTGGTAGATTTTGCAGAGATGTAAAAGATGAGATTGCAAATGTGTGACTGAAATTGCTCTTTGCCGAGTTTTAGAAACTTCAACATCTGCTCTTGAGATCTTACTGTTTTTCATTAGACAAACAACCTCTTGATGGTTTGGACTGCTGATGCGACAGAACTAAATGGTTTGCTGTGAGATATAGAATCAAAGACAGAGTCACAATTAAGTAACACTTTGAAGTATTCTATCCAGAAGACATTGGCTATCTCCCTAACACTGAAAAGCATTCATTCATTCTTGGCTCTCAGTAGGGTTGGGATTGAGTGTCTAAGAGAATAGATGACCTTAATGGTGCTGAAGAATCTTGCAGGTCATGGTTAAAGTAAGCTGCTGGATATCCAGCTCCCTTTCGGATCATCATTGGGTCTTTAGTTCCTGGGTTTTCTGCTGCATCCATAGTGCTTCTTTAGAATATGGTGGAACATCTAATCCAAGAACTTACTGCATTTGCAGTTGATTAGCTGGTCCTGCTTTGATGGACTTGAGAAGCTGCTGAACCCCCTGTGGCACCTATTTGTTTAGATTCATCAGGTTGCCTCAGAGGCGTTTTCTGAAAAAAAAACAACAATTTATCGAGGTCTTTGAGACCTTCAGAAATGACTTTGTTGTGCAGTGTTTCAGTTGCAGCCTGTGTTTTGGGCTCAGGCCAATGCGGATAACAGAGGTGGTCAGTCCAATAGTCGCTGCTACCTGAAATTATGCAGACTTCATTGTAACCTTTAGTTTGTATGACATTATGACCTAACAGGTGCTAGAGCATGAATCAGGCATGTTGCCATGAGGTCTTGTGCTTGCCTGGCTGACAAAACAAAGTGTTTGTTGTAACGATACTCTCTGCAAGGCATTTCGCCAGGGGAAAGATCCAGGTGGAGTTCCCTACTCCCTAATTGCTAATGAAGTCATTCCAGAAAATTCTGTGCTTTCTGACTCTGGGATTAGTTATCCAGGGTGTTCTTCTTTTAATCTTGAGACCAGAGTAAAGGTCCTCTTTGGCCTATCCATACTAACATCATGACAAATGTGCTGATGACCCCAGCATGTTGGTTCTATGCAAGAGTGAGTGTTAACCGACAGAAGTCTAACACATGCTTGACAGCAGGTCTCACCCATGAAGATTCCCTTCCAAAAGAAAGTGCACTTACCACCTCATTCCTTGAGCTGGCCGCCTCCTTTCGATCACTTCTCACTCATGGTGGCGGGGTGGCAGAGCAGCACGGCTGTTCGCACTTTGCTTTCCAGCGCCAGGGATCACGGATCGAGGTTCAATTCCCACCTTTGTCAGGAATTTGGGGAGAGGGCTTCCCGGGGTGCTCCAGTTTCCCCCCACACTCCAAAGATGTACAGTTAGGGTTAGTGAGTTGTGGGCATGCTATGTTGGCACTGGAAGTGGGGCAACACTTGCGGGTTTCCCCCTGCACAATCCTCAGACTATGTTGGTTTTTGATACAAAATGTTGCAGCAAGTTTTGATGTTTCAATGTCCATGTGGTCAATCAACCTGATCTTTACGTAAAGCTAATCTTTACTGTCAGCGTACCCGGGCTACAAGAGCAGAGGGCTGTTTAGTTCTGTCATTGGGAGGGCTATCTATAAGGACTCTCGTGTTCCAGGTTCCACATTTTATGATAAGGAACAGAAGTTGCCTGTGACAAGTAACTTCTTTTAACTTTTGATGGCTGTTTCATGTCATTCTTGTAGTGGCAAGGGGTCTGAGACAACTGGAGACCAGGCTTTGCTGCATGGACATTAACATACACAAAAGTGAATGCATACCTAGATGCCTGTTAGCACTCGTGCACTCAATTACTTACAAACAGGTTCAGATAACAAAGTTTTGCTAGTTCTACCCTCACTCACTATCCATCACCCCTCTCATCTTTGATATTCCTCTAGCCTGAATTTCCTCCATTTTAGAGTTCCCTCACTTCATACTGACTAACCTAGTCCTTCCCTATCTCATGCATCTTCTTTCAAATCTTGACGTTCTCCACCTATGTCCTAACCTGGCACCATTCCTCAGTTCCGCTTCTCTTAGCCTTTCCTCCCACCCCCCACCCTTTCTCTTGCACCCTTCTACTCAACTTCTTTGATCCAGGTACATCACCACTCACTTTCCTTCAACCCTCCACTCTCTCCCCTGCAAACATCCTTTCCCTCCAATCTCCCTAGCCCTACCCTCTGCCGCAATGCCCATAGCGGCATTAAGTTCGCCAGAATAAACACTTCCTTGGAAGGATAGATAGGATGAGAATTACTGGCCTTGAATTCAGCATAATTTCGAACTAGCTTTTGATTAGCATTAAGAAAACTAAAATCACAAAGGACCACAGGGAAGTCCTCTCATGGCTGGTATTATAGCTCCTATGCAGGAAGATAGTGTGCTTCCTGGAATTCAATCACCTCAAAAAAGAATTCCCACAGCCCAGTGTGGAGAGGCTCCTGCAGAGGTGAGTGCCGAGCATGTTGACAAGTATAATGGCATATGCTGGCTCAGTCCTGCAAAAAAGTCACCTCAGTGAGTGCAGGGCATTATTAGACACAGGTAGCACCCACACCAAGCCCTCGCGGTTCTCAAGGTGTGATCTCACTAAGGCCTTGTAATAAGACCTGTTTGTACTCACATCCTCTTGTAATGAAAGTTAACATACTATCTGTCCTCACAATCGGCATCCATTAGTCTCGTGAGACCATGGATTTGCGCCTTGGAAGGTTTCCATGGCACTGGTCTGGGCAAGGTTGTATGGAAGACCAGCAGTTGCCCATGCTGCAAGTCTCCCCTCTCCACGCCACCGATGTTGTCCAAGGGAAGGGCACTAGAGCCAATACAGCTTGGCACCGGTGTCGTCGCAGAGCAATGTGTGGTTAAGTGCCTTGCTCAAGGACACAACACGTTGCCTCAGCTGAGGCTCGAACGAACGACCTTCAGATCATTAGACCAACGCCTGAACCACTTGGCCATGAGCCAACACCTCTGTCCTCATAAATACCTGCTATTCATTCATATTCACATTCACCTACTAATGTTCAAGGACACATGGGTCTAGTTCCTTTGTACATTAACATTTTCTATCATTCACCATTTAAACAATACTTTTTTTTCTATCTAGGTGGATAATTCCACATTTACCCATCTTAACCTGTGTATATTTGCCCACTCAATCAACTTGCCAAAATTACCTTGAAGCCTCTTTATACCTTCCTCAAAACTCTCGAGTTTGCCGAGATTATTGTCGTTGGCAATGTTTCATTTGGCTCCCTCACTCACGCTATCAGCTTGGAGGCTTCCCAGATGGAAAATGAAGTTATGCTCCTCCAAACTGAGTTTGGCCTCATCGTGGCAGTAGAAGAGGTTATGAACTGACATGTCAGGATGGGAAATGGGACGTCAAATAGTAGCATATTTATTGATTAGATGGGCCTCAAGTCCTATGTCACTTCACTAGTCACAGTTCGTCACCCCAAGGAAGACTTATTTATTCTTTCTCTCGGTTTCCTGTCAGTTAGCCAATTCTCAATCCACCCCAGTACCACACATTTACCTCTTATGTAAGACATTACCAATGGTCTTGTGAAAACGCAAATACACAATATTTACAGATTCTCCCTTATCTAATCTACCAAGTACAACTCAAGAAAGTCCACCAGGTTCGTTATACAAAGTTTGCTTTCATAAACCAATGCTGACTTTGTCTAACTCCATTGACAACTTCTTATCACATTTCCCAGAATCTATTATGGAGGATTACACCTTCTGTTAGTCCTCTCGTTCTCAGAATCATGCCTTCAACTTTAACGTATTTCTTGATAACTGCTATGTTAAACATCAGAATCAGAATTGAGTTAGGTTTATTATCTTTTGCATATGTTGTGAAATTGTAAACACAAGAGACCTGCCTTAGCACCTCCTCCTTCACTACCATTCAGAGCCTCTTCAGCTGCGAGTCTATCAGGGTCATCTACTGTATCTGGAGATCCTGGTGTGGTGTCCTCTACATCAGTGAGACCTGATGTAGACTGGGGGAACAACATTGTCAAACACCTTCTTTCCTCACCACAAAAGGCAGGACTTCCCGGTGGCCACCCATTTCAATTCAACTTCCCATCTCCCATTCTGACATGTCACTCCATAGCTTCTTCTACAGTCACAATGAGGCCAAACTCAGGTTGGAGGAGCAAAACTTCATATTCCACCTGAGTTGCCTTCAAACTGAACACTGATTTCTCTAATTTGTGGTAATTTCCCCCTCCCCTTTCTTCCTTTTTCCTTCTCCCCACCTATCCATCACCTCCCTCTGGTGCCTTTCCTCTTTCCATTTCTTCCATGACTACTATCGTCTCCTATTAGATTTCCTCTTCTTCTTCAGCCATTCACCTCTCCCACCTATCACTCCCGGCTTCTTACTTTACGCCCCTGCCCCACCTACTCGCCTACATCTTCACCTGGTTTCATCTTTCACCAACTAGCTTGCACAGCCCCCTCCTCCTCACCTTCTTATTTTGTCTTCTTCTCCTTTCCTTTTCCGACCTGAAGAAGGGTCTTCACCTGAAACATCTTCCATAGGTGCCAGCTGATTTGCTGAGTTCCTCTAGCACCTTCTGGGTGTTGCGGAATTTTTTGTTTCCCTGCAACAATACAGAGCAGGACATAAAATTACTAGAAGTTACAATAAATAAATAGTGCAAGAGAGGGATGGCGAGGTAGTGTTCATGGGCCATTCAGAAATATGATGGCAAAGGGAAAGAAACTGTTCCTAAAACATTGAATGTGGTTCTTCAGGCTTCTGTACCCTCCCTAATAGTAGTAATGAGAAGGTGTCTTGTCCCGGATGACGAGGGTCCTTAATCATGGATGCCACCTTCTTGCCGCACCTCTTTTCGATGATATCCTTGATGTTGCGGAGGGTTGTGCCCCTGATGTAGCTGGCTGAATCGACAACTCTCTGCAGCCTCTTTCAATCCTGCACTTTAGAACAGCCATACCAGACGGTGGTACAACCAGTCAGAACGCTTTGCATATAGAGCGTTCCTTCCCAAGATGATGCACTCATCAACTGCAGCAATATTTATGTCAATGGTTTGATTAATAATCATTAAATTTGAAATTACTTCCGGCACCACTGGTGGTCTTTACAACTGGTAAAATGTATCCTTTGCACACCTCAGTGTTTGGAAATCTCCCTTCAGTGGTTTTCTACTGTTAACTGTTTCCCTTCCATTGGGACACAACTTGACTGTCATTACCTTACCTTACCAAACTCTGTTTAGCCCTGCATACAGTCCTGTTTTGCACTCTTGCTTCTCAAAATTAAAACAATTTTCTACTCTGAACAGACACACTTGAGCTGACTGATTCCCAGTACAGCATGGCAAAGTTTCCCACCAGACCCATTTTTTGTGCCACTCATCTCTCATAATGTACGCTCAATATCAGAGTTCCTGCACTGGCCCTGTCATTGGTCCCTACAGCATGTTTATACCAATATGCTCTGCCACCAAAGCTTTCATCACATTTTTAGAAGCCACTTCCATAGTTGTAGCTAGGTCTAGTAACTTAGACTGGAAGTGTGAGTCTTCATACAAACTTTCAACGCATAATCCAAGAGCACACTGAGATTGCAAAGCTATGACAGATTTTTTTAGAATATCTTTGTAACCTAACCTCCCATTATGATTATAAAGATCTAATATTGCACCATTCTCATTAAATAAGACATTCATAATCATTGTTGCATAACTAGCAGGTCCTATTTTCAAACAGAATATTCTTTGTGCATTCTTGTACGTTTGGTGGGTTTTTGTGTGTGTCACGGTGTGCTCTCGGAGGACAGGGCTAGACCCAAGTGCAGAGGAACACCCCACTGTCAGTCACAGGAAGCGCTGACACTTGAGCCCAGAACCAGAGGATGGCAGGCTCATGACTCTACCCAGGAGTGGAGGATGACAGATTCCACATAAAGAGATAGAACCCAAGAGTGGAGGATGTCAGGCTCACGACTACCCAGGAACAGAGGACGGTATGTTCGTGGCTCTACCCAGGAGCAGAGGGTGACAGATTCCCCATGAAGAGACGGAAACAAGAGGTTAGACATAGGAAGACCAACATGGGCTCGAGGAGCAACTGTGCTACATCTCGAGACAATTCATTCTCTCCAACACAGTGACTCCACCAAGGCACTAAACAAGAGTACTCTTTAAGTATTCACAGATTGTGAGAAACACATGCCAGCCACAATTAACTTGACCAGATTAACCCTAAAGCTCAAGGGCCGAAAGGCTCTAGTCAAGACAATGATCAGAAAACCCCAGAAGCTCAAGCTTCTATGGCAAACTGCAGAGGACGCAAGGGGTGAGTGAATGAGTAAGAGAGAGAGAGTGTGTGTGTGTGTGTGTGTGTGTGTGTGTGTGTGTGTGTGTGTGTGTGTGTGTGTGTGTGTGTGCGTGTAGGCTATTCTAGGCATTTTCAGCCTCACCATAACAAAAAAATGATTTCTAACGTAATAGATCAAAATAATATAACTGCTATTTTGCATTGCCTTCCTCTACAACTCTTTTTATTCACAACAAGGCATGCATGTGCTGCCTTTTCTTCCTCAAGTAGGTAGCTCAGACTGCTATGCTTAATAGCGACAACTTTCCTCAGACTTATCCAAACGATGGATTCTTATAGACTTTGTGACTTTTAAAAGCTGTGATCCTTCAGCGTTCCATCTTGTTGCCAATCTACAAAATGTGTGTACTTAGTGAGTTTTTGCTTTTGAGAGGTACAGACGTGTACACTTTAGACAAGTTCAAGTGTGTACCTTTTACTGAAGGGTTGCTCAAAGAGTGTCTCTGCAACTTACTATATCTTGTGGCAATCCGGAGAGCATTTAGCCACATCAACGTTTTAAAGGGGTGACAGCCTTAAGTAAAGCTTATTGTTCCCAGTTACTACAAAATTAAAAATAACAGAATGACATAAAGTGAATTATTTTTGTGTGTTCTGACCTAATCAACCTCAGTCTTCTGAATCCACTGCAAAGGAAAGCAATACTTGATCACAGCCAAGTAGCATATGATGCTTATCGTAATTCAAACTTAAAGGATCACCAGAAACTAAAAAGTCAAGAGTCAATTTTTACAGCCTGCAACTAGATATTAACGTGAGCAATGGAAAATAATGCGATATACAGTATATCCATGTTTAAAAATATTAATCATTCTTGAATATTAAAGTTTTAAGAAAATGAAGCAGAAAAGCCTCTGATGATCACAAACATGTTTTGCCATTTACTTACAGCGCAGTGAATTCTGTGTTCCAAGTGAACTTATCCTCACACACTCTTTGTTCAAGGCACCAAACATCTATTGATTGCAATGTCAAAGATATTTGATTACTGAATATACATTGCCCTCTGCGATAGTTGCAACAGTGAATTCCAAGAATGTACAACACTTAGGAAAAGAAATTTCTCTGCAGCTCAGTCCCATTTGACTGATTCCTGATCCCTAGTTCTGAATTCTCCAGTGTGGAGTAGCATCTCCCTGCATCTTCCCTGTTGATCTCCTTCAATATCTTATTGGTTCCCTCGATCTCACTTCTCATTCTTTTAAACTTTAATGAGAATTAGCTAGTGTTATTTATTCTCTCCTGATTAGATAATACTGTCTTCCGGAAAAGCTGCATCACCTTCATGACAAATATTTCCTTCCTCTGGTTGAGGACTAAATATGTTTGTCGTTACAAATCCATGCTAGAACTTGAAGAAACCTTTCCTAAATTGTACTCCAATTCTCTTGGAATAAAATGTTACTTGTTCATTATTTTCTCTATCTGCATATAGCAACTGATGTCTTATTAACCAAGATACCTAGAAACTAGTGTACGTAAACATTCACTTACTTTGTTATTTTCTATTTTCTGGTCTTTTGGATGTAATAGATCCCATTTCAAAGAAAGGCAAGGAAATTATTCCTCATGTCCTGAACAATACCTATCCCTCAGCCACCAAAAACAAATCATATTTTGTGAGAATTTACAAGCCTCAAATTGAAGCTGTATGTTCTATACTGGAATGGGAGTTATATTTTACAGGTACTTCATTCATTGGCTTTAAAGTTTTTTTGAGGCTGTGAAAGGTGCCACTAAATACAAGTTATCATGTGTTATATGTACTACTGTGTTTTATACCCTGGATCGAGGAAACGTCTCGTTTCTAAATGTTGTCTGCATTATATGATTGTGTATGATATATACACATAGCTAGTCAAATGACAATGAACTTGACTTGACTTGACTTGAAGTGATGAATCAAAATGCTTGCATTTGTCAGGTACAATTGTAGAGTGCAGGTCAGCCAGATATAACACAAAATAAACAGAACAAAGTCAGCCTCAGATATACTTACATAAGAATGTGAAATGTCAATGGATTCACGATACATATTGTGAGCACATTACCATCAAAGCATGCAAATGGTCCAACAACAGCTGCACGAGAAACTTCAGTTGCTCTAATTTATTCTGTCTTATATTTTTGACTGAAATTTCTGTAAAGGCCTACAATAGAAACTTGTGAGGATACGTGTTTATACACTCTCAGCTCTGTTGTCTTTATGGTGGAAATGTTGACTTGGACCTTTGTTAGTGAGTAATGTTACTGAGGCTGGCTGGTGGCGCAGTGACATCAGCGCTGGACTCCGGAGCGAAGGTTCGAATCCAGTTAGGCCGCTCCTGGGCACGCTTTCCATCCATGCCGGGTTGAGGTTCAAGCTCGCAACTCAGCCTCATTAAAAAAAAACTGCGCTGTGAGAAGGACGTGGGGGACCCCTCACAGAATCTTTCCTCCAAGACAACCACTTGAAAAGTGGTCGCCAAGGCTCTGGCAGAGTATGGCACAGAAAAAGAAAATGTTACTGCTGTCTGGAATCTAGTTTTAATCCCATTGCAAGGGACAGAGTGGCCTGCTACTCTGATTCTGTTGGAGTCCCTCTGACACAGATCAAAAATCACCAACCCATTGAAAGGGAGAGTACTAACACAGGTCTAGATCCTGTGCATGTTCTACAGTTTCTGGCCATACAAGTGACGAGGGGCCACAAGATCATCTTGGATTGGTGGGTGGAGGGGTGATGGATGGGGCTTACTGGCATGGCATAAAGAAGGAAAGCAATCTCAACAATATGATCACTTCATCTATACTCCTGCTGCCCTCGAACATTTCAGTCCGCTGGAGACCCAGCCAAAGGGCCAAGGCCCATTATATTCTGTTGGAAGACAATGGTTAAGTGAGGGGCAAAATGAAGTGAAAGCTCAGGTAAACACTTCCTACCCCGCCTGAAATTAAGTACAGCTCCACAGCCTTCCCTCATCCTTTCTTTTGCTACCTATTTCTGACCTCTACATCTGGGGACCTGGGTAAGAACATTTGTCCTTGTTTAAATTTTTTTCCCCGCTGTGTAAAGAGAAAACTAGGAAGATGAACCATGCAGAAAACTCATTAAAGTTTGCAGCTGATTCCAACAAAGTAAAAATAAGCACCGAAGTGAAATCATTAGCTTAATATGGATCTCGACACAATTTGAGATACCAGTCAATGGTGTATACGTCACAGACATATAACTCTTCAGCAAAAAATTTAGAACAGCCTGGCCAGCAGTGGTTAAAGGGATGGCTAGATGATAGTCCAGATAATCTTGCTGTAAATTACACCATAACAGTTACCGTAATGAGAATCTTTAGATCTACCTATAGCTTCAGCTTTACAAAGTGACTCTCAGCTGTTTATGGCCCTTTTGCCTGATCCAAGGTGGCAATCTTCCCACTAACTACATTCAAAGTCAGGCCTCTCATTTGCACTTTCAGGGATATAACAATTCCTTATACCACCTGACTGCTATCATTACTGCGATTTATAATTGAAAATCATTCGCAATGATTGTCTATCAGCTGTTCTGAATAAAATTTAATACCCAAATTCACTATTGCAATTCAGGGGACGTTAACATTTAAGTTATCAGCAAAGATGGTAATAAAGCTGTTGTTTGTTGAGCTGATTGATTGACTGTTGTTCATTAATCATTACAAATAGATGTAGTTTCATCTCATACTAATACAATTACCTTATATCTGTCCACCAAAGTGATGTAGCCACTCAGATAAGCCGAGCTTTTAAGGGAAACTAAAAGTGTATTAACTTACCTGCAAAGTCCATGTCCTGAGAAGGAGTAAGAAAGCTAATGATGTAACATTTTCTTTGGCTAAAAGTGCACAAGATAAAATTACAGAAATTGTTTATGGAACAGAACTGAAAATATTGGTTTTATTATCCATGGAATTATAAAGATAGTCAATCCATCTCATTTTAAGTGAACATGGCCTTCATGAAAATAATTTAACTAACTTTGAATAATTGTTCCCAAATTCATGTTAACAATAAAATACAGCATTAAACTTCAGATCAGTTATTCTCGCGAGCCTGTGTCTGTGTGCTTATAAACAAATTAATACAGGTTTTCACATTTTACAGCTTCTTAAAGTATAAAATGTCCGTTCTGTACCTCAGTTGTTTTATCAGAATGTCTTTTAATGCATATTCTCTGCTTCCCATTTCACAAGCAAACTTTGCAAAGCCGTACTCCATAACGGGCTTATGTGACAAGAACTTTTCAACATTTCACCAAATGCCTCTGGGTTACATACTTAAAAAAATCATCTTAAAAATGGCAGATGAAACTACTTTTTATTATTTTAAGAAATAAAATTTGTATGTCTAACTGATGAATAAAAATGCTCAGTCTTGTTTGGAATAATAAAAGGTACAAGTTTTTTTTGGTGATGTAATGATCTACAGCAATTAACCTCTCTTCTACACATGCACTGCTACCCTGTCAACAGCTGCACATTCCAGCTGGCCTTCTGAGCTAAGCCTGGACACATAAAAGCTGCTATTTGTATAAACAAAAAAAAAGAATGAGAGTCTGAACTTGTCCATCTCATCTTGGAACAAGTGCAGCTTTGAGTGGGAGTGTGCCTGTGAGCCAGTGCTGGTCACGCTACCAATGGACCTTGCCTCTTAAGGGTTGCACTGTTACAGAAGCTAAATCAAAGGACAGGAGTAAGGCTTGAAATTAGAGGCCAGTCAGAGGCTGCCCTCAATTTTCAAATGGAAACTGTGCAAGATAAAAAGATGGGTTCCTGAGTCTAATACAGAGGAAGTCGATGTGTAAAGCAGCCCAAATTGCAGTGGATAATAAGCCCCATTTATCCACAATAAAGACCATTTACTTCTCTGCTCTGACCAACACCTTCCAAATTATGTTACTTTAGTTATTCCTTTTAGTCTTTTCTGTTGTCCAAAGAGCTTTGCTCAATTAACACATGAATATCACTTAATTTAACTCCTTAACAAGATGTCAGATTTTGACAACAAACATGTGCTTTGATGATGTCATCATTAAGTCAGATTGATACTGACATAACAAATTCTACTTCACTCTGCAAAAACCTTAAAGTGGCTTATTCATAATCAGAATCAGTGTCACTGGCATATGTCATGAAATTTGTTGTTTTGCGGCAGCAGTACAATGCAATACATAATAATGAAAATATATAAATTACAATTAAAAATATATAAATTAAATACCAAAACAAGAGAAAATCTGCAGATGCTGGCAACACACCCAAAATGCTGGAGGAACTCAGCAGGCCAGGCAGCATCTATATAGTCGACCTCTTGGGCCAACCCTTAGGCAGGACCCTGCTGAAGGGTTTCGGCCAGAAAAGTCGACTGTACTTTTTCCCCATAGATACTGTCTGGCCTGCTGAGTTCCTCCAGCATTTTGTGTGTGTTGCTATAAATTCAGTAAGTAATTCAAAAAGAGAGCAAAAAAAATAGTGAGGCAGTGTTTGTGGGTTCATGGTCCATTCAGATATCTGATGGCGG
This sequence comes from Mobula birostris, assembly GCF_030028105.1. Lineage (NCBI taxonomy): Eukaryota > Metazoa > Chordata > Chondrichthyes > Myliobatiformes > Myliobatidae > Mobula > Mobula birostris. The sequence goes on along the minus strand of NC_092372.1, from coordinate 147,141,665 downwards.
AGGAGAAGCAGCTGAAATATTGAGCGTATGTCTTCAGGCTTCTGTGCCTCCCTCTTGATGGAAGCAATGAAAAGAGTGCATGTCCTGGGTAATGAGGGTCCTTACTGACAGATGCCTCCTTCTTTGAGGCATTGCCTTTTGAAGATGTCCTCGATGCTGGGGAGGCTGGTGCCCATGGTGGAGCTGGCTGAGTTTGCAAATTTCTGCAGCTTTTTCCGACCCTACGCTGTGACCCTCTATGCCAGACGGTGATGTAACCAATTACAATGCTCTCCACGATCCATCTGTAGAAATTTGCACGTCTTTGGTGACATACCAAGTCTTTTCAAATTCCTTATGAAATATAGCCGCTGTCGTGTCTTCTTTGTAATTGCATCAAATGTTGGGCCCAGGATACATCTTCAGTGATTTTTAACCAAAGTAATAAGACTTGATCTGAAAGCAATGATACATTTTCAAATAGTTTTATCAAACAAGTCTATAAACTGGCTGTTTAGGCCATAAGATATAGGAACAGCGTTAGGCTATTCAGCCCATCGAGTCAGTTCCGAAAATCGATTATGCCTGATTTAATTGTAGGCAGTAATCAGCTTTATGAATAGGATTCTAGTTGACCAATAATAAGATACCAAAATAAGATATCATCTGATCTCCTCTGGCTCATTTTCCTGAGGCTCTCACATGATTTGAAATTTCCTGTTGTAATCCCTGTTATTTCTTGAAATTTCCCTTCTTTCTTGAAAGTCCTCACCAGGTCTATCAAACTTATCCCCATTCTTAAACTGTCTCCTTCACATATAACGACATTATTTCAGACACTTAATGACGCACCATCCAAGAGTCTTACCTGAGAATCCCTACTGACCTATCCAGATCCAGAAAGATCAATTATACTAAACTTTCTCCCCAATTACCACCTCTGGTCTGACACTGGTAAGAGACTAATGAAGCTCCTAAGGAAATGATGGAAATTCTTTTGCTCCAGATCTCCTCTACCTCTGAGCATTTTCTAATAACAGGCAAAACATCTACTTATTCATTAAAGGGCAAGGACCAGAAAGGGATTGATCTGAGGCCCAAGGATTCCTAACACCAGAAGACCAGGCTTTTACCAATTAAATGGACAGTAAGCCCAATACTTCAAAGATATATATATATTTTCTGGTTTCACTGTTATGAGCCAGGTCAGATAAGTAGCTTGGATTACTGATAACCAGCAGTTTTTTGCAATGTTTGTGGATCAGCTCTTTAGCTCAGGGGATTGACAGGATCATGGCCAGAGTGCAAAGACAGAAGGCCAATTACTCCAGCCTGCTCCTTTGAGGCTGAGCTGGCTCAGGCATTAAAGCACAATCAGCCTTTTGGCTGATAGCTGTACAAATTATAGATAATTTCTAACCGAGACTTTCACTTCCTCTCTGCGAACAGCTGCCTTGAGTCTGTGAGAAGGAAGGGGCAATTTCAGTCTAATCCTCCGATTGGGAATCTGATGGGATTGAATATGATGCTGCTTTTATACCCAGCCTGGTGAAGTCAACAGAGTTAGCACTGGGTCGGTCTCCACCTACTCCTGTGGGATTTCTATCCAAAGTTAGTTTGAAATAAATCCAGGAGTTTCTGCCAACTGAACTGCCGCTGTAAGGTTGCATGGAACAACCAACAGAAAGCCCTACTTCTCAAGGATTCTAACAGCTGTCAAAACTGTCCCTTGAAGATGAGGGCTGAATCTTTAATGCCCTACCTGGAAGTTTCTGTTTGGTTCTGCTATCCTTTGTACAAATATAATGAAACAACATTTTAAACCTTCTGTCATTGCAAGAAACTATCCCTTCCCTGAGGGAAGAAACCTTTGATATTGTATCTGTTGGTAGATAGTTGGGGGGTGGAATATGTGGTTAATTGAGAATGAAGGATAGGGAATACAGAAATCATAGCTAATGAACACTTTTCTCTGAATCTGTAATATTGAAGCTGCAGCAAATCTACACATGCAAAATGCTGGAGGAACTCAGCAGGTCAGGCAGCATCCGTGAAAATTAATAAACAGTTGATGTTTCAGCCTGAGACCCTTCTTCGGGACTGGAAGGGAAGGAGGGAAAATGCCAGAATAAAAAGGTGGGCGGGGAAGAAAACGGACTAGCTAGAAGATGATTGGTGAATCCAGGTGGGTGGGAAAGGTGAAGTGCTGGAGAAGAAGGAATATGAGAGGAGAAGAGAACAAACTATGAGAGAAAGAGAAGAAGGAGGGGCACCAGGGGGAGGTGATAAGCAGGTGAGGAGAAGAAGTTAGCATAGGGAGAAGAGGTTGAAGGTGGAAAGGGGAGGGGGTAGGGGGGAAGGGGGGGAGGAAGAGGAAAAGAAATTTTTGCCGCAGGGAGGAATCAATGATCATGCCTTCAGTTTGGTTGGAAGCTACCCAGATGGAAAATGAGGTGTTGCTCTTCCATGCTGAGCGTGGCCTCATCATGGCAAAAGAGGCGGCCACGGACTGACATGTGAGAACGGGAATGGGGAAGGAATTAAAACAATTAGTCCCCAGCATATTTTTGTGTTGCTCTGGATTTCTGTGGCAAAGCTACTGCTTTGCTGTTTAAAACAGGACCCTGCCTATTGCCAAGATTTCATTTCATAGATGCTGTATTTAACTACAGAAAAATGATGCAATTTTACAATCCAGTAAGATTATTTATTTATTTTTATTGAGTTACAGCATGGAATAGGCTCTTCTGGCCTCTCAAGCCAATCCCCCAGTTTAATCCGAGCCTAATCACTGGACAATTTACAATGACCAATTAATCTACCAACGGATACATCTTTGGACTGTGGGAGGAAACTGGAAGACCTGGAGGAAACCCACGCAGTCACGGGGAGAATATACAAACTCCTTACAGGCAGCAGCGGGAATTGAACTCTGATCACTGGTATTGTAAGTACTATGCAGTTGTCTCACCCCTAGCAAACCATTTATGTTGGCAAAATTAGACTGATTTGTGTTATGTCAACATAAGTACATTGATCTGTAAAAATTTCAAATTTGAACCATGCTTAATTTAAAGAAAAACTTGCAGCTTATTCTAACTCAGCTGATAATTTAGATACATTTCTAACTCAGCTGGTAATTTAGACACATGCCCATAGTTAATTGAACCTGCAGAGAAAGCCAGTGTGATTCTAAAAGAGCATATGCAGTAAAATAGTTGGTGCTTTGCAAGACATGCCTGAAATTTCCAAGGACATGGAGGAGACTACCCCCAATCCTAAAACAAGAGTTTGTGCATTGCCTGGAGTTTATAGAAAAGGCAAATGGATCAAACATTGGACAGGCATTGTTTAACCTTACCACATTGCACAACTTCTACAACAACCCATGATGGTATTGGATCCTATGTGCAAGATTATTAATCCAATGCAATTGTGTAGATTGGATTTAAGGCTAAAATAATCTAGGTATATAAAGTTTCAAGAAATTTTTGCTTTATATGATATAACTGATTGAATATACCTCTGGCGTGTACTTCCACAGCTATTATTATATGGAGTAAGACCTACTCTTGCTTTGTTATACTTATGAATCAGAATCAGCTTTAATATCACCGGCATATGTTGTGAAATTTGTTGTCTTTGCAGCAGCAGTACACGGAACAGAGAGAAAACATATGAATTACAGTTAGTTAAATTAAATAAGTAGTGCAAAAATAGAAATAAAAAAAGTAGTGAGGTAGTGTTCATGGGTTCAATGCAGAGGGGCAGAAGCTGTTCTTGAATCATTGAGTATATGCCTTCAGGCTTCTGTACCTCCTTCCTGATGATAGCAATGAGCACAAGACATGACCTGGGAGATGGGGGTCCTTAATGATGAATGCCACCTTCTGAGGCATCGCACTTTGAAGATGTCCTGTAGATCATGGAAATGTGCACCTCATTTAAAATCCCAAAACCTAAGTAATTAGACAATACCAAAATGGGTTACCATTTTGGAAATTTAAATCCAGTTAAAAATGACTGAATTGATAGGCAGTTCTTTCTGATCCCGTATCCTGTTTAGTGATGCCTATTAACAGGTCAAACACCTGTAAAAGCATTTGTTTCAGTTCTCTGGCACTGAAGTTTGGGATCATATTAGCTTTGCAGAACTAGATTGTGCATGAGTGCTTTGATTCTACATTACTAGATTCTAAGAGAAGAGTGTCTACCTAATGCAGCCGAAGAGTACTGTTCTCTCATTTAATCTCCATGTACCTCCATTATCCCCTTAAGCACTGAACATTCAGATCTCATTTACTACTCTGAGCCTGTGCTGTTGCCCTGTCACATCACTTTCCTCCTCCAGATTACATCAAGCCTTCTACTCCCAAAACCAATATTTTTCAGTTTAATTTTGCATTAAATTATTAAATTTTCATAATCTATTGACTTTTTGCTAATGATGCTAACTGTATTTCAGATAACCTTCAGAATATTTAAGGATAGGAAAGCTTGAGAGGGATATGGGCCAAACATGAACAAATGGATCTTGATGAACAGTCTTGGCCTGAATGTCAACTCTTCATTCCTCTCCATAAATGCTGCCTGACCTGCTGAGTTCCTCCAGCATCTTGTGTGTGTTACTCTGGATTTCCAGCATCTGTAGAATCCCTTGTGTCTATAACCATCTTAGCTTCTTGGTCCATAAGTTCAGCTAAAAGGTCTGTTTCAGATTCAGATCCATTTATTTATCACATGTACATCAAAACATACAGTGAAATTGCTCCCCCTGTGGAAGATTAGGAAACTTAACACCTCAGAGCGTATCCTGATGAATTTTTACCCAGACATCATTGAGAGTGTCATGACCACCTCGATCACGATTTAGTTTCCCGCTGCCTCCACCCTCTCCAAGTCCGGTTTCCACCGATTGGTCCACTCAGCAGGAATATCATTGGCTGTCAGTTACCGACATTGAAAGACCTGCTTACTGCCAGAGTGAACCAAACAGCTGGAAAAATTACTGCTGATTCCACCCACCCTCGCAGTCACCTATTCTCCAAAGTTCTATCCGGGAGACGCTACAAGTCCATCACCACCTGGACTACACGTCATCTCCAAAGCTTCATTCTTGTAGCTCTCCAGCTTCTCAACTAAACTCACTCAGGTGTAATACTCAACTGTTCCTGTACAACATCTGTTACATGGTCTTTCCTGCTCTCCTTGTTCTGTTGATAATTATTTAGCCTTTTAAGTTCACATTTATTTAAATTTGATTATTGATGTTTGCGCATGTGACCGTTCTGCTAATTGCCGACTGCACTGTTTGCAGCTGTTGGGACTGTTGCCCTGTATATTGTTGGTTGCTATTGAGTTGTCTGTTATAGTATTGTCCTGTGTTTTATGTTTGGCACTGAAGCACAATCAGTCCTGATATGTTTCATATACTGGCAATAAAGTGATTCTGATTCTGATTCTGAAATGTTTTGATTGCATTAACAACCACACAACCTAAGGATGTGCTGGGAGCTGCCTGGAAGTGTCACGTATTCTGGTGCCAACATAGCAAGTCCACAATAATTGTCAGAACAACAAAATAATACAACAAGCAATGAAACCTCAAAAGCAAATCAGACCCCTTTCCTCCCTCCCTCCCTCCCACCCAACCACCCACATTCCCAAACACTCACACAAACAGTCCTCTGATCCCAGGGCAGGCCTCAGGGCCTCCAATGCACTTGCGGGCAATGGGCCTCTGACTTTCCTAGTGGACTTCAGACATGTAGACACAGCGCTTTGGCCATTGGGTCTCAACTTTCCGGGATTCTAGTTGACTATAAACACAAAATAATCTGCAGATGCTGGGATCAAAGCAACACTTACAGTACGCTGGAGGAACTCAGGAGGTCGGGCAGCATCAGTGGAAATGATGAGTCTAGTTGTCTATGCTGCATTACTCTATGAGACTAAATCAGAAGGGGTGCATTATAAGGGGAAATGGTACAATAATGGGGGAAGACTGGTAGAGGAACTTCATCGTGCATAAGTTTAGTGTCCGATTCCCCCTCTCATTTGTTTCAGTAGACAAATCAGCAATGATGTAGAGTTTGGCCTCTGAACACACGCCAGCACAAGTCATACACTGCAGCTCGATTTTCAAAGCTAGGGAAACCTGGATCAGTTCTGCCCCAGCGGGAAACTCATTGAAAGTGAGAAAGATTGAAGAAAGTGTTGTGATGATATTCTGCGGATGGGGGGAATCTTGAACAACACGCAAAACGCTGTAGAAATTCTTCAAGTCAGGCAGCATCTATGGAGGGTAATGAACTGTGGACATTTTGGGCTGTGACTGGAAAGAAATGGAGCAGAAGGAGGAGTATGAAGACGGGGGAGAGGAAAGAGTAAACAGTGGCTCTCCTCTACTTGTATTCTATCATGACAATATGAAATGGAGGTGAACTTCTATGTGAAACAAAATGTGAGAAAGACACTCCACAGTCCTTCCAGACTGACAGTGACAGAGCTTTAAGTGAGGTTGAGGCTTTAAAGAGGTGCTATCTCCTGCACTGCTCTTGGTGCTTGTTGCTGTGAAGTTCATGTTCACTGTGCCTCACATGAACAGAATCCACCCTGTGTTTCAGGGAGCAGCTATTTGGCCATTAGAGAGAGACACCTGAGGAAGATTCTGGGGAACCCTCAGTAGCTATAGTTAGGCTCGTCTCCTCTCTTGAGAACCCCTAAAATCTTCTAGTACACAGACAATTAGGATGTGAACTTTTCACTGCCAAGTTTTAGAATCTCTCCAGACATAACGTTGGCTCTTTAATCCGTACAGTATTTTAGTTGATGTATAAACCTTCTGAGCTCCTATTAATCAGGAAATGAGGCAAGTCCAGTTGAAACGGTTGCCATGGGATGGAGTCAAAACTCCACTGGCCCTGGTTTGATCTTGCCTGCCAGTGCTGTCTATGTGGAGCTTGCACTTCTCCAGATGACAACGTGTGTGCTCTAATTTCTTCCCACATCTCTAAGTGCATATTGGTAGGCTGATTCACTACTGTAAACTTCCTCCTGGTGTAGATGGATGGTAGGACATCTGTCACACCTGTCCCAGCCTCTGGCCATACTTCTGTCCACACTCTTGGCCACATTCCACTCTCACACTCCGGGCCCCACTTTCAGCCGATCATCTCTCCTTGCTGAAATATGAGGGATGCTTTGCCTGACTTTTTTTCTGTGACTGGATGGCTAAGGCAGAAGCAGGTAATTATGGCAGAGGCAGCTACATTTCCCATCCCTATGTGCTTCTGAGGATCGCCTCCCGCAGGCACCTCAAGGCACAGCAGTGGAACCAGCAAAGATACCTTCACAAAGCCCTCCAGATCTACTGAACAGGATAAGACCAACATCCCTAGCACCCTAATCACTCTTAGTTGGCTCAGTTGGTCAGGACATATCTCTCACATTCCTGGCCTCAGAATGACTCTTCCCAAAAAGACTCTCTATTCTAAGATCTATTGCAGGAAGAGGGGGAAGATAATAAGATTTAACAATATTTTCAGAGCCTTCCTGAAAAAAAATACAGCAAACCCATTAACTCCTCAGAATTCCTGACCCATGACTTCTCAAATGGAAAGAACTTAAAATATTGAACAGTCTAGCACAGTACAGGCCCTTGGCCCACAATATTGTGTCAAACTTTTAATCATTCCAAGATCAATCTAATGCTTTCCTCCTACATAATTATCCTTTTGCTTTATCCATGTGTCTATCTAAGAACCTGTCAAATGTCTCCAATATATTTCCCTCTCCAAGGGTGCAATCTGAATGGCATTGAGAGCCTCAAGAACATCCACTGAGTTTATGCAGAAGCCCAGCAAAATCGGCAAATGGGGCAAGAGGCACTACCTCTCAAATTGTCAACTGACCCATTCCACCACACATCTTCTGCCCCACCTTGGCACTGTCTCCAGGTACAACATTGGCTTTTTTGGTCATCCTCAAACCTGTCTAAAAGGAAGAAGTGACAGGGTTTCAAGCGATGTCCAGAAGACAGAACTCCGTTCTTATTAATACCGTGTTTCCTATGGAATTCTGAAATTGTAACAAGGTCTCCAAACTGGAATCGGTACTTAATGATTAACTTTATTTGTCACGTGTACATTGAAGCATACAATGAAATGTTTCGTTTTGCATCAAATCAGTGACGATTGAACTTCAACCAACTGCACTAAAGCCAACATTCCTACTGTCTGCAATATATAATGGTCCCTTTAACTGATGCAGGTTGGCCGTTTCTTCATATGAGTTGACACACAATGTTAACTGCTACACTGAGGTCCAATTCAACATTACTGGCATCAAATCAGCACTCCACCAGGATTAACATAACCATTTGCCCACTCAACATACTTCTGGCATAGTTGATACGGCACTTGCAAATCTGGCTGAAGGTGTGAGGCACATTCAAACAATATCATGTCTTGCTTGTTTAAACAAATACTGTAATGATATAATTGGGTCAGTTAGTATGTTGATATAAATTAGGAAGAGGCTGAAACTATTTCTCCCACAGAACTATTTATTTCTCAATACAATGCCTCATTAAACTATTCTCACACAGAGAATGTAGTAGTAATGTATGTAGTAGTATTCTGGTTATGATAATGTTCTTTAATATGAAGTCCAAATTCTTTTAAGTTTAAATCCCTTGCTGGCAGCAAAACAGATTTTGTATAAAAACGTAGAAATTGGAGATGCAGGATGAATACTAGAAAAAATTCAGATTTGAAACTCAGAAAGAAAGAAGGGTTGGAGAGTGAATGTTTCACTTTTCAAGCCTGGGGGTTCTCCTGGTGCAATGTGCAGTTTAAGTGTAATTAATTAATAAACTCGCAAAATCAGCACATATTTATTGAGCACGTATATCTTGCTCTGCTGCTGGTTTTTTAAGGAAATGCTCTTTTCATTGAGAAATACATATTTTCCATGCTCGAAGGAAAGAGTACTTAAGTGAGTAATGACAAAACAGATTATTTTAACAGATATTTAACAATTAAAACTTTAGTAGCAGAACATGAAGTTGAACTGTAATTGTGAAGGTATTTTGTACATCGTCCCTAGCTAAATTTACAAGTGGCACAATGACTGTTTACAGTTAATTCACTAATGCAGCCTACTCCAGGTGGAACAGTTGTCTGAACAGATGCAACAAATTAATGTAGATTCTGTGAATGTTTTCCTAAAACAGGTTGCTAACCCTGGGCTGCTTCTGTTCTGTTGTTCATGCACACAACTGTGTATAAACAACTAGCAGGTTATAGCCCAAGCACACCCATTTGTACAGCTCTATTTAATTTGTTTGGCACATATTGCAAGAAGATACTAGAGATCAAAGATTCTCACCCAAGATAAGCAACATACTGAGCGAAGTATCTGCTATTAGTCACTGTACAGGTACTTCCTAGCACAGCACCAAACCACTTGGCCAAAGAAGTCTAATGACCTTGCTAATTTCAGTTACAAATTGCCTCAGCGCCTCTGTATGAATGAGAGGAAAACTGGATGGGAAAGTCAATGACACCTTTCCAAAAGGAGTACATTAATTATTTTGGAAAGGAGATGATAACTTTTTGGCACCCATCACACAAAATGGAGGGAAAATCTAATGGGTTCTGCACAGCAACGGAGGTGTACAATCAAAGAGTCGCGTTCCATTTTATCATATCACGGATTACCAAAAGAACTAATCTTGGATCATGATTCTTAGTTATATTCATTTTCTTTTGAGTGGTTTATAAAGCATAAATAGTTATTACTTATAAAATAAATGTATTAATTTCACATTTAGTTCACTAGATCATGTGTCAAATGCTACAGCTGAGGGATCATGTGGACTTGTCAAAAAAGCACTGAAGAAACAAGTGTTACAACACTATTCTAAGTTTAACAATGAAATTCAACACCTTACCCTTTTCATGTGAGTTTTTGCTTGCCCAAGCATCAGCTTTCTAGTAATAATCTCCCTTTATGAAGTCAACAACAATGTAAAATAGGAATTTGTCTACACTGAAATTTTTAGCCTGTCTGGGCTGAAATATAATTTATTTGACAATCAGCTTTTATCATTTAATCTCTCCTTAAACTATGAAAGAGCCAACACGCAAAATGTATTATTTGTCCTCACTGAGATCTGTGGCACTGTCAATCTCAAATGTAGGCTCACATGTAGAACTAAACTGATCTGGTCACCAGGGTTAAAGTCACTGTCACTCGTATGTCCCTGGTCTCAAGATTATTCTAGGATATTTCTGCTCATGTTTGCCACAACTCAGGATACTGCTCACAGTTCTTTAAGGGATCCCTACACATGCAGAGACTTTATCTATTTTTCCTTCCACACACGGAAACAGATAAAATGGTTGCAGACATTTGTTGGCATTGTAGTCTACCAAAGTCTTCAGCTTTTTAGAGACTGTTGTCAAGTAGATTAATTTCTTTCAGAGACCACCTAGGCAGAGACCACCTTTTGCCAGGAGGTATGTTGGAGGGTCTCTATAGCCTCCTTACAAAAAGAGCATGTCTTTTGCAGATAGTGTTCTTCACTAGCATGCCCAGATCCCTCAGAGAGTAATCACTCGTCTATGGAGCTTCAGGATCACAATCAGATTTAATATCACCAGCATATGCTGTGAAATTTGATATTATGGCAGCAGCAGTACATCCAGTACTTGACAATAGGAACAGTGAATAACAGTTTATATATAGAAAGAGAGTTGAGTGAATTTAGCATTTTCTCCTTGGGGTGACGGAGGATGAGAGGAGACCTGATAGAACAGTATGAGATGATGAGAGGCATTGATCGTGTGGATAGCCAGAGGCTTTTTCACAGGGCTGAAATGGCTAGCATGAGAGGGCACAGTTTTAAGGTGCTTGGAAGTAGGTATAGAGGGGATGTTAGACGTTAGTTTTTCACAGAGATGATAAAAGCTGATTTTCAAATAAATTATATTTCAGCCCAGACAAGCTGAAGATTTCACTGTAGACAAATTTCTATTTTACATTGTTGTTGACGTCAAATTGAATTTGAATGTGATGAAGGAATGAAATGTGTCAATCAAACTACAAGCAACAAGAAGGCAACATCACAAGAACAAATGAAAAGAAGAAAAGTGGACATGAGAAGAGTTTGGGATAAAATTATCAAAAATAGTTTATTATTAAAGTTTCTAATGACAGAACAGATACAATTTTTCCAAACGTTGCTCAGTTAACTACCAATTGGTGGGTGCATGGAATGCATTGCCAATTTGCCAGGGAAGGTGGTAGAGGCAGATATAATAGGGTCTTTTAAGAGACTCTTAGAAAAATAGGGGATGATGCAGTAGGGAAATTCTAGGCAGCTTCTAGAGTAGGTTACATTGTCGGAACAACATTGTGAGACGAAGGGCCTGTAATGTGCTGTAGACTTCTATGTTCTATAAATATATTAAATATTGGTGATGAAGGAGGGGAGAAGATGGCGGCGCAATACACCGCGCAGCAGCCACTCCGGTAATGAATATCTGTTATCTGTCAAGTAGGGTACCGTGCACAATCTTGATTTGATGGAGACAGATGTGAGAGCACAGAGGAACATCTGGTGAAACTTCTGAAATGCCTGCTTCGCTGCCACTGCTACTGTGTGATCCTGAATCTCGGGAGGGGAAGACCCCTAGTCCTCGGCTTTGCTTGTTGCTTGGCAGCCAGGGCGGGGTCGAAGCACTCGGTTGAGATGGTGCTCGGTGTTGGAGGCTCGAAGTTTCCGGACGGACTCAGAGTCAGCTGTGGTCGGGTGCTTCCAGGGTGCTGCATCAGCAAGTTTGCGGCGCTGGAGGTTCATGGCAGGGAGAGTTTTCTCCCTTCTACCGTCTGCAAGAGATGATGGGCTATTGGGACTTCGAGACTTTTTTTTACCGTGCCCATGGTCTGCTCTTTATCAAATTATGGTATTGCTTTGCACTGTTGTAACTATATGTTATAATTATGTGGTTCTTGTCAATTTTGGTCTTGGTCTGTCCTGTGTTTCTGTGATATCATACTAGAGGAACATTGTATTATTTCTTAATGCATGTATTTCTAAATGACAATAAACGAGGACTGAGTGTCCTCATAATCTAATAATTTAATCTAAATAGATAAAGTTAAATAAGAAATGCAAAAATGTAGTGAGGTTCAATGTCCATTTAAGAATTGGATGGCAGAAGGGAAGAAGCTGTTCCTGAATCATTGAGTGTGTGCCTTCAGCCTTCTGTACCTCCTCCCTGATGGTAGCAGAGAGAAGAGGGCATGTACTGGGTGATGGGGGTCCTTAGTGATGGGTGCTGCCTTTTTTGGCATTGCTCCATGAAGATTTCCTGAATACCACAGAGGCTAGTGCTCATGATGGAGATGACTAAGTTTACAACTCTCTGCAGCTTATTTCGATCCTGTGCAGTAGCCCCTCCCCCCATACCAGACTCTGATGCAACCATTTGGAAAGCTCTCCATGGTACATCTGTAAAAATTTGCGAGTGTCTTTGATGACATACCAAATCCCCTCATACCTAATCAATCTCCTAAACTTCCATTTTTAAGCATTAAAACTCACCAGTAGCTGGACAGTGTTGCTTATATTGTGAAATGTTCTTTTTAAGGACTGGCTGCAATGAACATAACTACAATGCTGACTATTGCCAGCAATAGTGCATAGTAATCACTAAAATGGATGTAAGTGGCATTGCATGGAAAACCCAAAACCCAACAACAATGCAACTGAAGCGCTCACAATCATTATAACCCCTTTAAAAGCAGTACTATGGTGATAAATATTCCTTTCTTAACTTTACCAAACTGTAGCTATTCCAAAGATGCTGCCTGACCGGTTATGTATTTTCAGCCTTACATCATAAAGTCATAGAGTTGCACCACATGAAAACTATTTATTCTCTCAGGAACAGCACATTTCACTTTCAAACATTTCAGTACATTTCACTAGAAAAATAAAAGGTCAGCTATAATATAAATCAATTTCACACCTGTGTAGAAGAATTCATTTAAACAATCTGCAATGGCTCTCAGTTGATTAGAACACTAGATTCCAATCAATCTTCTCTGGAATGTTGCAGCTAAATATGTTTTAATTAGTGAACAAATAAACTAACATTCTAAAACTAAACATATGCTTCACTCATGAACGGGTGTGTTTCCAACAATCAGAATTTTAATTGCTTGGTTTTGGCTTTTTAGCTTACTTTCTTCGCTAGAATCTAGTATGAGCCAATTGTGATCAACGTTCTGAAGCCTTGTTCAAAGCAGTCTGTTCAGCACTACTGAATCACGTACAATATATTAAACACCTTTGCATCTACACTCCTTGCAGAAATCCAACTGCCCACAATGCATTAGGTACTGCGTTATATCCTCCTGTTGTGTTGTCAGTTCTACTAGTTGAACATTTTAAATTAAAATCAGTGGTTAGGTTAGGTGATAATTAAAGAGTGGAAATTCATCCTTGCCTTTTGACATTGTAATTATTACTTGTCGGGGAATTCCTGTAAGGAATCCAGAACTGAATGCAAGAGAAAACACTCCAAGACCAGAAAGATTTGATTGTCCTAAAATCAAACATATGCTTCACTCTTGAACCAATGTACTTCTATAACAATCATCATTTAAACTGCATTATTGTTTTGGAAGCTTACTTTTTAGCTTACATAAATGGCTAGAATCTTGTATGAGCTAACAGATATCAACCACACAATCAGTGATTAAGTTAAGGTGAGGTCCACGACAGTCTTTCCCTCCCCTTGCTCTATTGTCTCTTTATTTTTAAAATATAATCTACACTGATCATAAGCTAAAATACAACTTCTTTGAAGTCCCAGTTAACCTTTGACTAACAGTCAGAGTCAACTAAACCTTCAATATCTTAATGTGCCTAAAGTCTTCATCACTCAATAAACATATTTCTTTATAGTTTAGTGAAAACAACACACAGAACCAGGATTCTGTTACATAATAATCCATGTGAAAAAAACTTAATCTATGAACAATAGTGCCATTTGTTATTGTGGAAACACTCTATTATTCTCACCAATAAAATGATCATTTGATTGACAACTAATGAAAATCAACATGTTGAGAAGCGGAGCAGTCTTTTTTCCAAACCTACTTTAGCATCACTCCCAACTGTTTAACTGCTAAACGTGACTGTACGTCTCCTGCACCTATGTGCAATTTATCAATCTCATCAACTTCAATACTAATTTTCACTCTACCCTTAAATTTGCTCAGACTATTTCCATCATCTCTTTCCCTCCCATTTTTTTAATCTCCCATTTTAAAAAATTTCTCTGCTTCCATCTTAGGAGACAAACTATCTACTGATATCTAATACAAGCTCACCGACTCCCACAACTCTCTCGACTATACCTCCTCCCACTCTGTATCTTGTAAGGACGCCATCCCTTTCTCTCACTCTTGCTGTCTTTACCACATTCATTCTCAAGATGAAGCCTTCCAGAGCAGGAATCTGGATTTGAAGGCTTTTTCAGGAAACCTGGCTCCCCCCATTGTGGCCAATGATGCTGGAGGCAGGAGACGTCTCCATTTCCTGCACTTCGGCTCTCAGCCTGCCTCCCCCCCAGACAGAACCTGAATAGAGTTTCCTTGGTCTTCACTTTTCACCCCACCAGCCTATGCATTCAGCCGATCATTTTTCAACATTTCGACCAGCTACAACATGAGCCCACCACCAGTCACTTCTCACCTGCTTTTTTTCTGTTTCTTGCTTTTCCTTTACTCCCTGGTTCACTTATCCCTTGTCCTCCCCCCATCTCTGGCACTTTCTTCTGCAACCTCAGGAGATGTAACACTTGTTCCTACACCTTATTCCACACCAACATCCAGGGACCTAAACAGCCCCTTCAGACAAGGCAGAGATTCACATGCAACTCCTCCAATCTGCTCTATTGCGTTCAATGTCCTCAATCTGGTCTCCTCTACTTCGTTGAGACAAGGCACAGATCAAGCAACTGCTTTGCTGGGCACCTGCTCTTCATCCTCAATAGCCATGTGGAGTCCCTGGTTGCAAGCCATTTTAATTCACCTTCCCATTCCCACACCAACCTGTCCGTCCTTAGCCTACTCCACTGCCAGGGTGAGGCCAAACGCAAAGTAGAAGAACAGCAGTTCATATTCCCCCCAGGTAATCTAAAACCTGATGACATGATGACACCCTTCTTTCCAACCCCTCCCCCATCTACTTGATCTGCCTTCTCCCACACAATCCTCCTACTGGGTCCTCTTACCCCTCTTCCCATCTCCCACCATAATTCTTTTTGATTCCTCTTCACTTTCCTTTCTTATTGTATTCCATAATCTGCAGCCCTTTGTTCCCTCCACTTATCACCTACCCACCTCTGTTGCTATCTCCACTCTTCTGTTCCCCTCCGGACTTCATCTGCTAATCAACCCTTCTGGCTGTTCCTGTCTCACCCATTCCCCTCATGTCCTTTTACTGGCTATCTCCCCTCTTCTCTTTCAGTTCAGAAGAAGTGTCTTGATCTAAAATATTGACTGTTTATTTTCTTCCCACAAGCGCTGAGTTCCCCTGTGCTTTGCATTTTTGCTCCAGGATCGAGCATCTTTAGGTACAGTCTCTTGTGTCTCCAATGAAAATCAATATTGGACTTGATTCGTGGATTCCTCCTCACAGGTACCTAAACTGACACACTGTAGCTTAAATATAAACTATACTAAATTATAAATGAATAAATACTCTGTAATTTCACATCACTGCATATACTTCACCCTTTGAAAACTGTTCACATTAAATAAAAATGATAGACTTACATTTTACACTACTTTTTATGTTCTCCCAAAGACATTCCAAAATGCTTTACAACTCCGAGTTTACTCCTTCTCCTAATTCTCCTTCTTACTCCCATGTTGACCTCACCATCTTTGGCCTTTTACACTGTTCCAGCAAAGCTGAATGTCAGAGACTGGATCGGCTGGATTGTTTTCCTTACAGCTCAGAAGATGGGGTGGGAGTGGAGGTGTAAAATCTGATAGAGACATACAAATTATGAAAGGAATGAAGGTGTAGATAGTTAAAAAAGAAAGAATAGAATTATGGTGAGGAGGGTTAGTGGGGACTTGAGGAAGAAACTTTTTTCACCAAAGGGTGACTCAATCTGGAACGCATTGACTGAGAGGTGGTGGAAGCAGAAATTATTATAACATTTTAAAAGCATTTCTAGATGACTACTTGAAAATCACCCAGGCTTAGTAAACTATGGACCTTGTGCTGACAAATGGGGTTGATATGTCTGGGAACCTTTGGACGGAAGGGTCTGTTTCTATTTGTTTGTCTTTTACTCTCTAAGTTAAAGAAACAGCATCACATAATAGCCCTCAAGATTTAACACTGAGTTCAACAGTTTCGAGAACCAATTTTTCCAGTTTTTATATAGATTGGCCATTTCAGGTGAAGAATTATCAAGCTCATTAGCTCATGGTTTTCACTCTTTACAGATGCTGTGTGACCTGGATATTACAGTATTCTTATTGATTTAAAACTTCAAGCATTTACAATATTTTCTGTCCTACAATTCCAGCATTGCTTCTTTTCTCACTTCTTGATGGTCATTCATCTCAAAAAGCCTCCAGACAGATTGGTTGTGATAAACAAGCCTTCATTCATTACACTCTCTTTTCTGGCCAACTACTTTATGCATAACTTAGACCTTCTTGGTCTCCATATTTAGTTCCCACCAGCTCTCCCCATGTTCAGCAACTTAATATGTTTCATTTCTAATATTTCCTGGTTTTGATGAAAATTAACTCTGTTCCTCCCTACACAGGTTTTCTGCTTTTATTTCAAACTTCTAGCAACTGTGTCTTTCTTTTTGCTTTTCAGTAGATTCTGACATAATGTAGGATATTCAGTCCCAAATAGCATGCAGCAAGCTCCTACATGTAGTAGCGATCCTAAAATCTGTTAATTTAATAATGTTGAAGAGGGATAAATAGTGCCCAGGATTCTAACGATAATAGGCCTTGCTCTTCTTTAAAGGACAATATGGCATCTTTCATGTCCATCTGGGAGAACCATCAGTTTTTCATCTCATCCAAAATTCAGAACCCCCAGAACCAACTCAGCATTGTAATGGAGTGCTGACTAGATTATTTCTAAATTAGCAACAAAAGTGCTTCCAGCTGAGCCACAGGTGGCAGTACAATAGTGGAGATGATTCTGTGGCCCACTAAAACTGAAAATATTTGTAAATTATACTCATTTGGCATTTTCTTGAAAAAAAATCAGAATAACAGATCATAACTATCAGAAATCACAATTATCAACTGGAAAACACAAAGGAGAAATGTGAAGAACATTTTGCTTGGGAATTTATCTCTGATGGTGCTAAATCCACTATTTAGTCACTGGAGACAACTTACACACTGGCACTATTATTTTGCACTACCTGTGAGAGACAATTAGGATTCTATAACTTTATTCTTGAATTTTGCCTCCTTTTAATTTGGTTTTAGTTTCCAAACATTAAATCTTGCTCAGCAATTGCTAAGTGAACTTAGGTTGGTTTCCTTTTTAAACATGATTAATGATCTGCCCAAACTAATGGCTGATAAATCATTATCATTAAATAGTCACTGGCCAACCGGCTACTAATTCTATTACAATCACAATTAAAAGTGACTCATTTCCAAATGAAGATTTTCTAGACATTTTCAGAAAGCGAATCTCTTTCCTAAGCATAAAATTTGATGCACCAACATGATATTTATTCAATTAATTATTTTAAAATTCATATTAATGTCTACAACATATTAACTTGTTTTGAATATTATTCCCTAAATAATTTAGGATATGCTTATACAATGTACAGTAATTTTACAAATGGTTATTATTCACAAAAAGTCATATTCAACATGATCTTTAAAAAAAATTGAAATATTTAAAACAGATAAGCTGCTTTTTTAATAGTTTACTTAGGAATTTTATATGTTCTTTCATACATACTGTACTATTGCACAAGATAATTTTATCCTAGGATAGTTAATTGCCAACTCACTCTTTAGATTTGGAAAACATCAGGCAAATATATGAGCACTATGCCTATTTAATAATACTTCATTTCCATTCAAGTTAGATCTTATGGTGACTAATCAGCCAGTTGACAGAACAATGGTCCCGTTATACAACTTGAAAACACTCAAAGTATTTGTCAGTTAGATTGCCCATGCTGAAAGTAAGCTAGTTTCAACAAACATTGCAGAGAGTTTTGGTATCAACAACAAGTTTCAGCTTATCGTAAATAATGTAAGATGTTTATTAAATATTTTGCTACTTGGGGTAACAACTCACTGTTGAAAAGTACAAACCTATCTTAGAGGATTTCTAAATTA
Organism: Mobula birostris; assembly: GCF_030028105.1. Lineage (NCBI taxonomy): Eukaryota > Metazoa > Chordata > Chondrichthyes > Myliobatiformes > Myliobatidae > Mobula > Mobula birostris. The sequence goes on along the minus strand of NC_092372.1, from coordinate 147,123,251 downwards.
TCCAAGAGAAGTGATGTCATTTACATGTCATTATGTCTGCAAAGATGACAGATGAAGAATAGAAAGATATTGAAACTCTCTGCTTTGCCACTCATTTAAGAGTCTGATGAAGGATAAGCACTTAAAAGCGTCAACCAGTGCCCTCAGGACAGGGAGGTGCATGAGTGCACCCAACAAAAAATAAAATCCAATTATCTAAGCCTACACAAGTAGACATACCTCACTATTTTACTTTTAGCCATGACAACTCTTTAAGTTGAACTAAACTAGATATAGATTCCTGTGTTAAAGACAAGCAGAGAGTGCCCAACTCTTTTATCACTCCTTTGGAAATACAATTCTTTCTTGCCATTTAAAGTGTTATTAAAACAGAATGTTTATTTGTCTGATCTGTAATTTAAAGCAAGATAATTAAAGGTATTCCAAGTGTATCTGAAACTCCTCCAAGTTTTGTAATTTCATTTGGTACATTCATGCCATTTTTAAAATTTTATTAAGTATAAGAACCTGCAAGATTTGTTACAGTGTGGATTTAAATTCTGGGTCAATTTTGAGTGTTCCGGCAGAGTTTTTGGTAAGAAACTTTATAAAGTTCTAAAATTAACGCCCAGAATATTTTAACTCCAGGTCTCACTTAAATTTTGTTGACCAACTTTTCACCATTTAAAACTAAACTGCAAACAAAATCATATTGCCCAAAGACTAGGGGCTGACAAACTTGTGGAAACAAAAAACAGGAGACTCGAAGGACTCAGCAAGTTAAACAGCATCCACAGAGGCAAAATTGTAAGTCATTGTTTCAGGTTGAGATCCTTATTGGGATCAGATTGTTTCAGATTCCAGCATCTGCACTTTCTTTTGTCTTCAGCAAATTGAAGGGATTCACTGCTGGGACAAGCCACAGGATTCATGTGATCAGTGAAGCATCAGTGCACAAGATCAATGAAAGGAAGGACTTCGTTTGGCAAGCTTGTCGTCACTTCTCTGCATCGTAATGAAAGTGTGGTGTTTGACAAGAGAAAAGAGAAAAATGTTTATGATTCCCTTCCGTCTTTTTAATCTCTGTCATCCATGTTAAATTCACTTGGGTTTCCATTCATGCAGCCACATAACAATACCAGTACATCCAAAACACATCATTGCGACATAAATAATTTAAAAAGAGACTCTGCTAGTTTTAGCCTATACTTGCCGCTTCCTGCAGAAGGCATGTGAAGGCCCAACCTTGTCATCTCAGTTGGACTAACATGGCTAAGCATTTTGGGCAATTTTAATTCCATGCCTGTCTGGTTTCACTGAGCACATAGGCTTAAAGTCAAGCTTACAGTGTCTACCTCTATCATCATTGGTATTTGTATTATGCTGAAACTGTACAAAAAAATTAAGATCTCCTGAATAAGTTGTCATTTTAACTTTGTTTGTGCCTCTTCCATAATGTAATAAATTGAATTTGAACCTGATGAAGGAATGAAATGTCAGAATCAGAATCAGGTTTATTATCACTGGCATGTGTCATGAAATTTGTTAACTTAGCAGCAACAGTTCAATGCAATACATAATATAGGAGAAAAAAATAAATCAGTTACAATATACATATATTGAGTAGATTAAAAATCGTGCTAAAAACAGAAATAATTGTATATTTTAAAAAGTGAGGTAGTGTCCAAGGGTTCAATGTCCATTTAAGAATCGGATGACAGAGGAAAAGACACTGTTCCTGAATCGCTGAGTGTGTGCCTTCAGGATTCTGTACCTCTTACCTGATGGTAACAATGAGAAAAGGGCACACCCTGGGTGCTGAGGGTCCTTAATAATTGACACTGCCTTTCTGAGACACCACTCCTTGAAGATATCCTAGGTACTTTGCAGGCTAGTACTCAAGATGGAGCCAACTAAATTTACAACTCTCTGCAGCTTCTTTCAGTCCTGTGCATTTAAGGCATCCGTTAGTCTTCCGAGACCATGGATCTGCGCCTGGAAAGTCTTCACTCTCCAGAGCGCAGGCCTGGGCAAGGTTGTATGGAAGACAGGCAGTTGCCCATGCTGCAAGTCTCCCTCTCCACACCACTGATGTTGTCCAAGGGAAGGGCATTAGGACCCATACAGCTTGGCACCAGTGTCGTCGTAGAGCAATGTGTGATTAAGTGCCTTGCTCAAAGACACAACACACGTTGCCTCGGCTGGGGCTTGAACTCACGACCTTCAGATCGCTAGTCGAATGCCTTAACCACTTGGCCACATGCCCACACTGTGCATACCAGGCAGTCAATCAAACTAAAAGGAACAAGAAAGCAACACCACAAGAACAGGTGAAAATAGGAAAAGTGGACATGAGAAGAGTTTGGGGTAAAATTATCAAAAGTAGTTTCATCATTATAGTTTCTAATGACAGAAATGATAGAATTTTTCCAAACATTGCTCAGTTAACCACCAATTAGATTTCATAATTTGATTTTAAAGACTGAGTATATATTTGCCTCTCAAAGTCCAACCCTACATCCTCGTCGTGAGAGGTGGAAATGTGTAAGTCTGGCCAACAGGGCTCTGGTGAAGCTGTAATGGCCAATCACCTGTACAGTGGATACAACAGATTGCAGAAGCATTGATGAACTCCAACCATACCATCGACTTCAGAGGGCGATGGAGACCGGAGGTCATCGGTATGGCCTATAGGAGCTAAAGGACCAAATAAGTAAGCATATATTTATGCATGTGTGTTTGATAACATTTCTGCATCACTGAACAGCAAAATAAATGCACGTTCTATTTTTGGGCTTTGAGACCAAATATTTCAATATTTCATGGCTTTGGTCTCAAGGGTCACTCATAGCAGAGTAAAACTCTAATAATCTGGCATTCAGCTATTTGGAAATCCTAATGATCCAGCATCTGTATCACTTATTAGTCTGGAATGTGAGCCTGGATTCCAGAATGCAAGCAGGCTGTGCAGCTAGAGCCAAAAGTCTGGACCGCAGCCAGGGATAGGGTCTGGACTATGGACTAGATGTACAGCCAGCGCCAGGGTTTGTATCCAGAACACCACGGGTCAGGAACATGGGTAAACCTGTGGCTGAATCCGGAGCCCAGAGTGTTTGTATATTTCCCACTCCCTTTAAACTCCTCACATTCACTGGAAAATGCTGTGTAACATGTTAAGAAAAGGTGAAATAAAAGTGTTTTGGGTATTAACACGAGTAGAAACCAAGTCTGGAAAATCTGCTGGTCCCTCAACATCAAGGTCCTGAGAGTGCTGGATTAACAATGGAGTTTTAGGTTAGCATTCTCTGTGATCTGATCTAGATAGGAGGAAAAAAAGAAATACAAAAAATAATCCGTAATCTGCACCAGCTACTGGAATTTATTGCTTTGATTGTTCAGTCTTGAGAAGGTGGACTGAATATATTCATTAGATTAAGGCTACAACTCTAAATCAACACATGCTTTAAAACAGGTAAACGGATAATGTAATAATCATTCAAGAACATTTCAATTCATCTAAATGTATAAAAATAATAAATATGCTGCTGTCTGCATCTGTTTTTAAAATGTAGTGTTATACTATGCTCTGTGAAACGTATTCTTATTTCTAACTCGAAACCTACTTTCAACACCAAACCCAATTCTGTTCCAAGTCAAACAATAATTTTAAATGCTAATTAACTATCAGGAGGGTATGGTAATCCACATAAGTCAATGCAAAACAATGGCCTATCTTAGCATGTAGGGAAAGCAGAGAAACCTGTAAGAGTGTGATTCACCACATACTTGGTGTCATAAGGACATAAACAAAGATAAAGGTGTAAATGGACATTTTCTGGAACACCGCGGATAGTTCCTGGAAATCATGGGAGCCAAACCAACAATAATGCATTACGACCTCAAAGGAAAATGATACAGTTTCATAAAACTAGAAGCTCTGACTGAAATGGTCTAAATATCTGGTTAAATAAAGCGAACGTGCCAGAAATAGAGTGTTACAGGAGGAAATCCCTGGCTTTGAATAAAAGTCTGGTTATTCTAAATCTATCATCCTAATTCAAGTGATAACCCCTGTGCATCTATGATTTAGTTTTTTGACCTTCTCCTATTACCCTTGGATAAAGTATCCCAATTTGCCTGTTTCCCCTTTCTCAGATTCCACTGTACAAATGCAAACTTCCGGAACTGTTTTCTTTCCCCACAGAGAGCAGTTTGCACTAATACATTTAAAACTAGTACATTAATCATTTCTGGGAATGGATCCATGTCTTGCTGCCAGAAGTTCAAATACACTTTTTTTTTAAGATTCCAACTAAAGTTGGATTGTTCTATAAAAGTTCTTATGATTGTGAACTGCCAGATATTATCAAAACATAAATCAATACAATCATCCTTCCATATTAAATATTCTAAACATATCCACTATTTTATAACAATTATTTTTGAGTTGGTAGATCGTGATGTTAATGTAGGATTTGTTATCACTGATGTATGATATGATATTTATTGTTTTGCAGCTGCAGCACAGTGCAAAGACATGAAAATCTATAAATTACAAAAAATAAATAAATGGTGGAAAAAGTAAGCCAATGAGATGATATTAGTAAAAATGTCCAGGCTCTATAATGCTCAGTAATGCACAGTGCATTACTGAGAATGTGCTGCACTGTCAGAGATGCTGTTTTTCAGATGAGTCTTTAACCTGCTCTTTCAGGTGGTTGTAAATGATTTAATAGCTGGATTTCAAAGAGGATAGATGGGAATTATTGGACACAATATGGACATCTTTCCTCTTTGAAATCCAGCTATTAAATCATTTACATATCAGTTATATTTTAGTGTTAGCGAGTGATGGGAATTATTGGACACAATATGGACATCACTCGCTAACAGTAAAATATAACTAATCATAGGTGGACAAATTGGCAGCTGTGATTTCTATATTACACCAGACACTGTACTTCAAATGCACACTATGGTCTGTACAGCACTTCAGAATGTCCTAAGGTTATGGAGGTTGTATTTCTGTTTCCCATCCCTCTCTCCCATCTGCCCTTCTTTCCTGTATTAATTTAATCAGAATGCTGCATTGCCAGAGTGAGATAAATTTAGACAGAGCACATGTATGAAATAAAAACCACTTATGTAACAGCTTTCACAGAACAGGCCAAGAAAAGGAATCATTTATTTAACTGCAAACACGAGGAAATCTGCAGATGCTGGAATTTCAAGCAACACACATAAAAGTTGCTGGTAAACTCAGCAGGCCAGGCAGCATCTATAGGAATAGCTACAGTCGACATTTTGGGCTGAGACCCTTCATCAGGACTAACTGAAAGAAGAGCTAGTAAGAAATTTGAAAGTGGGAGGGGGAGGGGGAGATCCAAAATGATAGGAGAAGACAGGAGGGGGAGGGATGGAGCCAAGAGCTGGACAGTTGATTGGCAAAAGGGATATGAGAGGATCATGGGACAGGAGGGCAAAAGCGATGGGAGAGTTAGTCCTGAGAAAGGGTCTCGGCCCAAAATGTCAACTGTACCTCTTCCTATAGATGCTGCACCAGCAACTTTTATGTGTGTTGGTTTATTTAACTGTGCTTGCTAACAAGTTCTGATGTAGGTGCAAATCCAGACACAATCCTGTTGTTGAATTGTTCTTTGGAGATATCATCAGAGGTGAGCAGTTATGTTATTTCTCTTGGTCCATGTGATTTAAGGGCTCAGGAATAATGAACTTAAAAGCTTTATAGTGGCTTAGGCTTGAGAGGAAGTTTTAAAGTGGTTACTTTGTGAATTAAATGTAACCTTTAATGTTACATGCACAAGATTAGTCTTTATACTAATGGTTGATCTAGCAATGATAAGTTTAGGCTACTGCAGAGGGTCATAAATTTAGTCGGCTCCATCTTAGGTACTAGCCAATTAAGTACCCAGGACATCCTCAAGGAACGGTGTCTCAGAGAGGCAGTGTCCATTATTAAGGACCTCCAGCACCCAGGGCATGCCCTTTTCTCACCGTTACCATCAGGAAGGAGGAACAGAAGCCTGAAGGCACACACTCAGCAATTCAGGAGCAGCTTCTTCCCCTCTGCCATGATTCCTAAATGGCCATTGAAACCATGAACTTTTCTGCTCTTGCATGATTTTTAATCTATTCAATATACATATACTGTAATTTATTTATTTATTTATTCATTATTATTGTTGTTTCTTCTTCTTCTATGTTCTGTATTGCTTTGAACTGCTGCTAAGTTAACAAATTTCACTACACATGCCAGTGATAATAAACCTGATTCTGATATAGGACTTATATTGAACCACCAGGATTTCCTCTTGTAATTTGTTATGAATTCTATATTTTGAAAATTATTGGACACGTTATTTCAAAATTTATAATTAGATGTCAATAACGCTTACTGGCTTGCACTATTGTTAAGCCTTTTCAAGAGTTAGACTGAAGTCACAGATGAGGGCCTCCTTTTAACAGCCAATGTTGATTTGTCTCGAAAGAGTAGTATACAGTATGCAGAAATATATAGAATCGCGAGGAATAATATTACTGGAAAAGTCCAACAGATTGAAAAGTTTCACGTGCTTAATTTTTTTTTAACAACGTGTTAATTCCACACCAGAAAATAAAGAACCTCACAGTTTTGTATCCTTGAAACTCCGGAGACCAGCAGTTCCTCCAGCGTTTTGTGTGTGGTACTTCATACAATGTAGATATTGATTAATGCTCTATCATTAAATATATTAGGTTGCATGCAATATTTTATAATTATTCTTTTGTTTCAGTTGACTTCATAAAATAGTCACACCTGGCCTGCTCTGTCTGAGGTTAACCTTTCGGCTGGTGTATCGCTATGAGCTTTTCTATGATACAGTACTGTTAAAGTATGTGATATTCACTTAACTAGTCCAACTCTAAGTAATACTCTTCAATCTGACATGACTCTCCTGTACTCAGAAAAGATGGTGCAAATCTACAAAGAATAATCGGTCCTAAATGTAACAATAAAGCCATATATGACCTTAAGGCAACAAACGGCAAATAATAGTGTATATGGGACATTCCAAGTGGATTTGGAGCAGGTCGGTGGGATTTTATCTAATCAGAAAGGCCAGCATGTACTGAGGGCGTTCCGGCCACCTCACAGGCTATGCACATATAGAAGGAAAAAAGGGGCCTAAGCAAAAAAAAACAAAATAATAAAAATTGCTTAACCTCCACCTACGAGTGAAATCATTTATGTATCATTTGTTGGAACTAGTGGAAAGGTAAAGGAGGTGAGATAACCTGGAAGATCTCCCGACTAGATAGAACCCCAACTTCTTCAAACTTTACAGAGTTACATTGATGACTGTCAAGATCACATCCAAAATAATCAGTAAAATTCTGAATTTAGACTATACAGTAATTTTAAAAGTTAACCTTTGACCCAAATAGAACTCCTGTCCCAAAACCTGCAGCAATTTTGTGCAATCTTCATGGCTCCATTTAAATTAACTATATAATCTTTAAGAATATATACAGCTATACATTCTTGAGAAAGTTAAGTCAAATGTAGGATATGGCCATTTTAGATAGGATCTTTGATAAGTTATTAAATATAATTTCAAATCTGTCTCCTCTAACTCCGTTCCCACACTATAGGTCGCTTGTTGGTAAGGGAAGTGCTTTCAATGTAATGTTCTGATTCCCTGGATCTCATTTCACTGGTGCTGATAGCATTCATCAGCAAAATGCTGATAAAACAAAATATGCAACTTAAACCTGATCATAACTGGGCTGTTGAGAGTGCTGAGGAGGAAAGTGAAGGATTACCTGGAGTCGAGCAGCACACATCTCAGATTGTATTGTCATTGTGGAGTAAGCCTGTTGGCAAACTGTACTTCAAGCTTCAGATGACAGGCCTTTTCAAGACAGACAGATGCAAAATATGAAACTTAAATTCTTCATGAAAGATGTCGTTGTTGAATGAAAAGCACTGCGCTGTGAGATAATGTTATTAACGATGCGTGCTCGTTTTAACAGAAATATGGCGAAGTTTCAAGTTAAGAGGAATTATTAATATCAGGATGTGTTTATAAGGTTCCGTATTACGACCAGCTTTTGCGCACTTTGAAAATGCAATCTATAAGAATCCAAACAACAGTCTTTAGTTTTTATATAGCCCATTTTAGAACTTCAGATTAAATATAATTGTTTATCTTGAAAGATGTTTCCTGAAAGGTACTTGGAACTGCGGGTTTTTGAAGACTGAACCATGGCGCGCTTCTGGTGTGTGGACGTTATTAATAAGATTATTAAACACATTCAAATCCTTGATGATAGTTAGATTAATCCGAATCAGCAACAATAAATATCTGTTCTCTGCTTTCCGCAGGCATGCCGCCGGCTACAAACGAAACCCCGTGAATACGTGCTTGGAGTTTTGTATTTCTTTCCTGAAAATATAATAAAAAATGTCAGTGTTTCTTTTGCTCGCGATTCCAGCTTTTGCAGTCTCTTGTGTTTCCTTGTCATAGATTTTCTTTATATGACGGCTTGACAAAAGAAAGGCCTTTTATCCTAGTCCCTAAAATAAAATCTGAAATTTGAAGATATATATGAGCCATGACGGCATAACGTTTTATGTGTAGTATGTTGGTCTTGTACGTTTGAGGAAAAGATTTTTCGTGGATGGGGAAGTAAAGGTTGGTGTGCTACAACTGTGTGTTGAACGGATTAACATCCTATTGCAGTCAGTACTGTGGCCAAAGGCATCAAACGCTTTCGGCTTGCTCTGCCCTCCTTTTCCCGCAGCGATACCTGCAGCCGGGAGCTCTCACAGCCGGTAGAAGGGTGGAGGACGAGTGGTGACGACCTGACCTAGGGTTGTGATGAGATTGTGGCCGAGATAGGAAAAAGAAGAGAAAAGGGACCCGCCCCCACCCCCACCCCCACCCCCACCCCCAGCCCCGGGACTTGTCATCGTGGCTTCCAACCCCCTCGCGGAAGGAATCAGAAGGGCCGGCAGCTGGATCCCATGAAAGCTAAGATGAGTTGGATCAAATGCTAGGAGACAGGTTGGGCGGCCTGCTGTCTGAACGCGAGGAATACAGGCGCCACCCTGTAACAGCAGCCACAGGTATGCCAAGCAGCCACCCTTCATTCCCAGCACTGAAGTTTGAACAAGTCTATTATTAACTGTTACCTACCGTGGAATCAAAGAAGCTTTTTTTTTCTTTTTTTGGGAATGGGGGAGGCTTTGTCAACGAGTCTACGGGTTAAAGTAAGTGGAGGGTTGCTAAACCAGTAACAATGCAATGAGTTGGGCGTGTAATTATACGATCGCTCTCTTTTTCAGAACACTGCTTCAAGATAAATGTAAGAGGTCAAGCCCATGAAAAGTGCCCTTCTCGGAGACTACATGCTAACTCTTCCATGACCGATTCTATCTTAAAAATACAATTTTTTCTCATATTTTTCTCACGGAAGTACTTTACGGGTGCAATAAAAAGAAACGCAGAAACCTCCCGAAGTCGGAAAATGCAATTAATTAAAATATACTTTTATCTGTTCTGGTCAAATCGATGCTCTTGCGCAAAGTCTCCTCCCACCATGGGAAAATCAAGTATGATTCGTTTTATGAGTTTCAGCTTTAAAGTAGGCTTCCCCAGCGGAGAAAAATTTGAAGCAAAGGTTTATACACCTGAAACCAATAAGATGATATTTTAAAAAATAAACATGTTTTACATTTCCCTTCCAGTGCTATCTGCTGAAAATTAAACAAGATGATTCTGTTCTTTTACTACGCAGACATGGCGTACTTTATCTCTATGAATAAACAGCCTTTTGTTTTTACACTGTATAGTGCCTTTACGGTATGGGTCTAAAGGAAGAAAAAATAATACATTTTGATCAGAAAATTAGAAGTCATCAACAAAGTCCAGATTTCAAGCAATAAAAACGTGTTACATTAAATCGTACTTAAGTACAAATCTAAACAACTGACAACAGCACCATACTTCTTTTCACAGGTAAATTACTATGGTCTGCAACACCTATTTGTTTCTGTTCTGTTTATACGCCCTGTATCTAACTTCATGCAGCATGCAATTCTACTATGACGGCTTATTGTTTCCTGACCCGTTACCGATATTTTTTTAAATTTGTTTATTGGTCACTGATGACATTAGCAAAACCAGCGTTTATTGCTGATCCCTAAATGCCCTTGGGGAAGGGATGAATTAGCTGTTTTTTTAAATCATGCAGTTCTTACAACGCTTGTGGATAAGAACATGTTATTAAAATGTATTAAGTGTCTAAGCATGCTTAAAGGTGTGGATACATCCCCAGGGCTTGATAAAGATGTACCCCAGGCTGCTATAAGAGGCAAAGGAGCCGATTACTGGGGCCCTGAGAGAGATATTTAAATCTTTGCTGGTCACAGGTGAGATGGCAGATGACTGGAGGACAGCAAATGTGCCATCTTTTTCCAGAGGGAAAGCATAAAGGAGGCAAAGCTTCATCAGCTTTAGTCAGCATGGTTTTTCTTTTTGGGGTGGAGGGGCAATCCTGTCTGACCAGTTTGATTGAGATTGGGGCTTACAGTGTGGTTGATGTGACGTACATGGACTTTGGTGAGATACAACTTGGGAGGCTGGTCAGAGGATCGGACCCTGTGGGATCTGGGATCTGGGGCAGAGTGGATCCATGGATGGCTTGGGGCAGGGGCAGCGGCGGGGGAGGGGAGGGGGAGAGATTTGCTTTACTAATTGGAGGCCACAGAGATCAAGTATAGGACCCTTGCAGTTTGATGCATACACTGATGATTTAGATCTGTACAGGGTGGCGTGAATGCTGGAGTTGCTGATAACTTAAGGACCTGTGACGTTGTTGATGGTGAAGAGGATGGTCCAAAACTGCAAACATCATGATCAGTTGGTTGGGTGGACGGAGCAATGACAGGTGGACTTCAGTCCTGGTGTGTCTGAGGCGATGCAGCTTGAAAGAATTAAAGAATGGTGGGACTGTTGGGCGTATCGAGGTCCAGAGAAATCATGGTGCACAGGTTCAAGGATTTCAAAGCTGATGGCACTGGTAGGTGGGGTGGGCATGTGCGATGCTTCCCTTCATCGGTGGGGCCTCAAGTGTTATGGAATCATATCTAGTGGATTCACAAGTCAATCTGTTTTCAGATTCCTTTGTTTTTAATTATGTGCTCCTGAATCAGTCGTACATGAGATTGTTACATCCAGACAACTGCCTCAATGCTCTTGTTTACATACTAACCTACACAAATTTCAGCGTACCCATCACCCCTGTATTTAAGCTGACTCTAATCTTGGCAATGTATCAATTTTGAAAACTATTATTAACACAAGAGATTCTGCAGATGCTGGAAATCCAGAGTAATACAAACAAGATACTGGAGGAACTCAGCAGGTCAGGGAGCAATGATGGAAAGGAATAAGCAGTCGACATTTCAGGCTGAGACCCTTCATGTCCCCTAATGAAGGATCTCAGCCCGAAATGTCAGCTTTTCATAGATTCCTTTTCATAGATGCTACCTGACTTGCTGAGTTCCTCCAGCGTTTTGTGTGTGTTACTTTGAAATTATTATTTTCCTTTTTCAAATCCGTCTTTCACTTTGCTCCATTCTGTGTCTAATCTCCTGCAGCTCCATAATCCTCTGAAATATCCACACTCATCTGATTCATCTGACCAATATACTGGGAATGATTGTTGCCTGTGTGAACATAAACAATTTAGACTGTCATGTCACCCAGTGTGCAACAGGAATATAACACAAACACGACTAAAGTTGATCTCAACAATGCAATGTAATGCCCTGTGTTCAACTCACGGATGCACCCTCTCACCCCATCAATTACTTCCAGGAGTGTTGGTGATAGAGAATGCTTGCTATAGTAAATTATAGGCTACTCTTTCTCCAAATGCCACAGTTTTGGCAGACCATGTTGTCCAATTTTTCAGAATGAAATGACTTAATGCTTCAACGGAACAAAGATGCTGCCAGACAAGAATGCTATAGTAACAATTCCTCAGGTAGACAGCAGGAAAGCAAGCAGAACAGGGTGACTAGCAAGGGACCAGGGGAGGGGATATGGGTGGTATGCAAGTGTGGAGAAAGGCAACAAGAAGCTCATTTAAGGATATTATACCAATGCAAACCTCATTAAGGAACTATGCCTCAGATCACTCTGCTTCACATAGGAGCAACTGATGGAGCATGTTAGAGTGATTTTTAGGTTTAGGTCATTTACATTTAGCAAATGGCTTTGGCCACTAGTCTTCTGTTCCCTGACAATGTACTGTGGATTTAGTTTGTAACAATACATTTCCTAAAAGCTATGAATCCCAGTCCATTTGTAACAATGCATTGCCTAAAAGCTGTGAATACCAGTCCAGACACTGCTGGTAACTGTGGGATGGATGTAAGCCCGAAGGTGTGAAGTTTGCATGTAGTTTTTGAAGACAGCATTATCTATGCTTTGTAAATATGGACAGTCCTTCATGTTAAGCACGTAAAATACCAAATAAATGTATGTGGATTCAGTTTGGAACAATGGATTCCTAAAAGCCCAGTCCAGACACTGCTGGCGCCTGTGGGATGGATGTGAACCAGAAGGTGTGAAGTTTGCATGTAGTTTCAAAAGAAAGCATTGTCTATACTTGTAAATATTGAATTGTCCTTTGTGTTTAGCAAATAAATATCGAGCCCCACATTGGGCCAGCAGACCTGTCGGTATGATGCTCGCTGTACCTTGTTTGGTCGAATAAAGCAGCTGCTTTGTATCTATGAGTATCTCTTTCCGGTGATTTCATTCACGCATTAACAGAGCATCTTTAGGAACTGATGAATATTTCATCCCCCCCTCCCCCATTCACTCTCCCCTTCACCTGGTTTCACCTATCACCTGCCAGCTTGTACTCCTACCCCTCTCCCACCTTCTTATTCCAGTGTTGAGCCCCTTCTTTTCCAGTGCAGATGAAAGGTCTTGGCCCAGAATGTCGACTACTTATTCCTCTCCATAGATGCTGCCTGACTTTGAGTTCCTCCAGCATTTTGTGTACGTTGCTCAAGATTTCCAGCATCTGCAGAATCTCTTGTGTTACTGATGTAGATATGCCACATGCTGAAGCCACAGCTAGAGTTGTAAAACAAGGGCAGTCTGTGTGCCAGTAGCACTGAGTGCTATAGTGCTTCTGTACCTTTCCAATTTGGGGATGGGAAAATCTGCAACATTTCTCATTGCATTGAACAGAATACTGATACTCTGAGGAGGAGTGTGAAACATATCTCCTTCTTAGTACTTGACAGAGTATATGCACTTGCCAAAGAGCACCCAACAGAACAATGGAAAACCTGGAATACGGATTGACGGACCGGACCATGAACCAGAATGCAGACTTCATGGACTGGACCATGACACTGATCACCTTATACATCTATTATGAGCGGAGTCCTTCTATCACGGTGGTCACTGGCAGGACTGGACCCATGCGGAGGAACAGCAGACTTCGGTACCTTGAGTGCTGGCAATGACCCTACCCAGTTGAGGAGGAACAGCAAACTCCCCATGAAGAGACAGAAACAAGTGGATAGCCATAGGTATACCAATAGAGCATCAGAGACATGACCAAGCAACATTACAAGACAAAAAATTCTCCACAAACTTTGCTCAATGCTAAACAAGAATCCCCTATAAATAATCATAGAATGTAGGAAACCCATTCCAGTCACAATTAACTTGACTAGATTAAACAGAAAACACCAGAGCTTAACGGTTCTAGTTAAGATAAGAATTAGTAAATACAAGTGCTTGAGAAACCTGGAAGCCCAATGCTCTACAACAAGCTTCAGAGGCCCACAGGGCTCATGACACTTAACCATTGAAGAACAGGATGGAGGAGGCAGAGGGAAAGGAAGAGGATCAGAAATAAATATAAGGAGTGCAGATCCAGTTGAGCAAAAGTTCCTTTATGAATGAGCAGCTAATAGGACTGTTATTTATGTGGCCATAATTGCAATGTCACAATACACTACTTTTCCCTCTGTTGCTAAGCATCCTTACTTAACCACAATAAATGCCAACATCAAACCTTGTTTATACATCCAAATAAGTTGAAAATTATGCGACCATCTACTAAACATTTTTGTGCCTATGTTCAATTTGCCTTTGTCTATCTTGGTGGTCCTGCACAGTACAACCTTCATGGCTGTCTTGAAAGGAGATAATCTGCAGAATGAGGAAAGATTGAAGACTGCGTGGGAGTTGGGAACCCAGCAGATCACAGGGTAAGAGCTATGAAATTTTGGGTTGAAGGAAAATAGGAATGGGTGGTGTTGCAGATGATGGCAATGAGGAAAGTCTCTGAACTGCAACAGGAAGACCGAATATTTGCTTGAGGAGCCAAGAGGAGTTCCATCTGCCTCATGACTAGAACTGTACTGAATGCAGCCTGCAGCACCTATCTCCATCTAGCTGAGTTACTTCCTGAGGAAAATTGGCCAACAGGAATTAAACTGAGAGCAAATTCCCATTTGCACAGGGATTCTAGCCTGATTTAAGTGTTATCCTCTCCAAGGTAAGCCATTGTTATGACATATAACCAACCATAGAAATGGAGGCAAATGTGTATTCTGTGACTTATGGTGATTTTGCAATTCTTGATGTATAATACCTCCTAAATCTTGACCCACTTTGTGTAAGATTCTGGTATCAAATCCAATGCTCTCACAACTTACATTTCTTTGTCCAAAAATAAAGTCTTTGATTTTAATCTAACATTGATTTCAATTGAGACCAATATAAGGTATGATGTAAAAAAGGCTCCTGGCTGAATGCATGCTGAATTAAAATCAGGTTTTATTTTTCAGCATCATCAGAAAACATATCTCTGTTAATTAGTTCTCTCATGCACATCCTGAAGAAACCATTTTAAGAAGATAAATTCAGCAGCAAGTTTCTCCTAAATGCAAATTTTGTTTGGAGGGAACATAGTTACCAGGGAGCGCTTCAAAATGGCAGTGCCAGTTCTTCAATGTTTCCTTTGATCAAGCCTCCTGACAAAGAATCTGAGAAGCACTGGATTTAGTTTAGCAATTGCTGTGAACTTCAGGTCAAAGGGGTGTTCTTCATGTTTTGGACTTAAAATACTTCCAGATTTAGAGATAAAGTATCTTCTGTCTATTAACTGGAAGTCCTATGGAAAATGAGTAAAATAGGTGTAACCCAAATTTTGGTGGATATGATCATATAGGTGAAAAGTTACTATTAATTCAGCATGAAGCACCACAGTGAGACAAAAAGGATTATTAAGACACTAAAAAGTCATATAATTAAAAGGATTTGTTGCAGACTTTACCAAACAGCCTTGTTTCTGTATTTGGTTTGATTATTACACACTAGCTTTCTTGCTGTCTATTGTATCAACTCAGAGTTCCAGACGCTGCTCCTTTTCAAATCCAATAAGAACAAACAGCATCATTACAAAAGGCCATTGTAGGAAATGGAATAAAAAGTATGTGATGCTCTTCTGAAATTACTGAAGTAGATGGTTTTTAATTTTTATCAGATTGTGCTACATATAGGATTTTTAAATACGTCTCTAAAAAAGAATATTCATATGCTTAACTAAAACATACAGTATTTGTCTTGCCAAGCACTAAACTTATTTAGCAAGCTAGACTGTGTGGTAAACCATGTATATATGTTGTAACTCAGTTGCCTGACTGGACACACCCCTCTGCTGACTGCCCCTGTGGCTCCTCCCACAGAATCCTGTATAAAGGTGTTCGCCTTGCCCCTCCCCCTCAGTCCAGGGGCAGACACTCACTATGGAGGTCGTATTGTACAGCGAATAAAAACCTTTCAGTATTTTACCAAACTTCAGTCTTTTGGAGTAATTGAAGGTACTTCAATTTTATTCGCTGTACATTTTAAAACATGGAACAGACCCTGAGACCAGACAAATTAGACCTCGATCCGCAAACACCTGAAGCTGGAAACACTTTCGAACTCTGGCTGGCCTGCTTCAAAGCATATCTAGAGGAGATTAAAGCGACCGACCCCATAGCGAAGCGCAGAGTTCTACTCTCCAGGGTCAGTCCATGGGTTTATTCACTGATCAGAGACCAGCTGAACTACGACGGCACGATGAACGCACACAAAAGACAATACCTGCGGCCGATAAACAGCGTCTATGCTCGGCATCGCTTAGCGACATGGCAACAACGGTCAGGGGAATCGAGTGCTGAGTTTGTCCGGGCCCTACAGACACTCGTGCGGGTCTGCAATTGCCAGGAGCTGACGGCGGCGCAGCATGCAGAACTCCTAGTGAGAGACGCCTTCGTTACGGGGACAAGGTCAGTGTACATGCGCCAGCGGCTGCTGGAAAAAGCCGATCTTACCGTAAGTTCGGCGATCGAGCTGGCTGATACGTTGGAGGCCGCTCTGCATAACTCCGAGGCTCTCCAGGCACACGATCCCCCGATGGCCTCGTGGGTGCCGCAGACCCCGCAACCCGCTGGCGAATCGACCTCGGCTGCAGCCAGTCGTGAGTCCGCGAAGTGCTACTTCTGCGGACTGGAGAAGCACCCCCAGAAACACTGCGCGGCCCGACAAGCTACCTGTTCCAGCTGCGGAAAGAAGGGCCACTTCGCCAAGGTCTGTAAGTCAAAACCGCGAGCGGGATCGAGCAGCGCCGCATGCGAGACGTGGGGGTCGCCATCTTCCCTGCACACTGCCACCACGTGCGAGACATGGGGGCCGCCATCTTCCCTGCACGCCGCCACCACGTGCAAGACATGGGGGCGGCCATCTTGGTCGGCGCCACCTCCCACTGCCTACGACCAATGGGTGCTCACGGGCCACCCCACCGCGCCGGACCAAGACAGCGACCCCACCCTGGCTTCCGTGACCCTCGACCAAAGCGCTCCCCACCAGCTCGCAAGGTCAATGATGGACATCCTGGTGGAGGGGCACAGGACAAGCTGCCTGTTTGACACAGGCAGCACGGAGAGTTTTATCCACCCAGCCACGGTGCAGCATTGTGGACTCATGATACGGCCGATAAGTCAGAGGGTCACCATGGCCTCCGGGTCGCATACAACAGACATCCGGGGGGGTTGTACAGCGACACTAGTGGTGCAGGGCACAGAATATCGGGACTTTAAGTTACTGGTCTTGCCTCAACTGTGTGCCCCTGTGCTGTTGGGGTTGGACTTCCAGAGCCACCTGAAAAGCGTGACAATGAAGTATGATGGGCCCCTCCTGCCAAATACTGTCATAAATTCTGTTTTGTAGAGATATGTCACATACCCCACTACTGACCACACACACACACCGACCCGTGCATCCCACCCAACATCATGCCAACTGCCACACTACCGACACCACTTGCGGCCTCTCCACCCTGAGGATCCCTCCCCCACTGCTGTTCGCCAACCTGACCCCCGACTGTAAACCCGTGGCAACTAAAAGCAGGAGGTACAGTGGGGGGGACAGAGCTTTCATTAAGTCGGAGGTGCAGCGGCTGCTCAGGGAGGGGGTCATTGAGGCAAGCACAAGTCCTTGGAGGGCGCAGGTGGTCGTTGTTCGGAATGGGGAGAAGAATAAGATGGGTGTGGACTATAGCCAGACCATCAATAGGTTCACGCAGCTCGACGCGTACCCTCTACCCCGCATCGTGGATATGGTCAATCAGATAGCACAGTACAAGGTGTACCCGACCATAGACCTAAAATCCGCTTACCATCAGCTCCCCATCCGCCGGGAGGACTGCCCTTACACTGCCTTCGAGGTGGACAGCAGGCTTTATCAATTCCTGCGCGTCCCCTTTGGCGTCACGAATGGTGTATCTGTCTTCCAGAGGGCAATGGACCAGATGGTGGACCAGTGCCAACTGAAGGCCACGTTCCCATATCTGGATAACATCACCATCTGCGGTCATGACCAGCAGGATCATGACAACAACCTCCAAAAATTTCTCCAAGCGGCCAAATCTTTCAACCTCACCTATAACAAGGACAAGTGTGTATTTGGGACCACCCGACTTGCTATCCTTGGGTGTGTCATGGAGAATGGAGTCATTGGCCCTGACCCCGACCGTATGCACCCCCTGTTGGAACTCCCTCTTCCCAATACCCTCAGAGCCCTCAAAAGGTGCCTGGGCTTCTTTTCATATTACGCCCAATGGGTCTCTAACTATGCAGACAAGGCCCGTCCCCTGGTCAAGTCCACCACATTCCCCCTCTCTGCCGAGGCCCACACGGCCTTCAACCACATAAAAGGGGACATTGCCAAAGCAGTAATGCATGCGGTGGATGAGGCCATTCCCTTCCAAGTAGAGAGTGACGCCTCCGACTTTGCGCTGGCTGCTACCCTCAACCAGGCAGGAAGACCAGTGGCGTTCTTCTCCCGTACCCTTCAAGGACCTGAAATTCGGCACTCTGCGGTAGAGAAAGAGGCCCAGGCCATAGTGGAAGCTATAAGGCACTGGAGGCACTATCTTACCGGCAAAAGGTTCACCCTGCTAACTGACCAGCGCTCAGTCGCGTTCATGTTTAATAATCAGCAGCGGAGCAAAATCAAAAATGATAAAATTCTGAGGTGGAGAATCGAACTCTCCACCTACAACTATGACATCATGTACAGGCCTGGGAAGCTCAACGAGCCCTCTGATGCCCTATCCCGGGGAACATGTGCCAGCGCGCAGATCGACCGGCTATATGCCCTACATGTAAACCTTTGCCACCCGGGAGTCACCCGGCTTTTCCACTTCGTGAAAGCCCAGAACCTGCCTTACTCCCTTGAGGAGATCAGGATGATGACCAGGGACTGCCAAGTCTGCGCAGAGTGCAAACCGCACTTCTACCGACCCGAAAAGGCACCACTCATCAAGGCCACCCGCCCCTTTGAGCGACTGAGTGTTGAGTTTAAGGGCCCCCTTCCCTCCACCGACCGCAATGTGTACTTTCTTAACGTAATTGACGAGTACTCGCAGTTCCCCTTCGCCATCCCCTGTCCCTACACCACTACCACGTCAGTTATAAAAGCCCTGCGCAAGCTCTTCACTCTGTTCGGATACCTATGCTATATCCACAGTGACAGAGGGTCCTCGTTCATGAGTGATGAGCTGCGCCAATATCTACTGGCTAGGGGAATTGCAACCAGTAGGACCACAAGCTATAATCTCCGGGGGAATGGACAGGTAGAGAAGGAGAATGGCACAGTGTGGAAAGCCAAACTCTTAGCCCTCAGGTCAAAGGGACTGCCGGTCTCCCGCTGGCAGGAGGTCCTTCTCGAGGCACTCCACTCCATCCGCTCCCTGTTATGCACGGCCACCAATGCCACCCCTCATGAGCGGCTCTTTTCTCTTCCCAGAAAATCGACCACTGGAACCACCTTACCAACTTGGCTGACGTCCCCGGGGCCAGTGCTGCTCCGGAAACATGCGAGGAGCCATAAATACTCCCCGATAGTCAAGAGTGTTCACTTACTTCATGCGAACCCCCAGTACGCCTACGTGGTTTTACCTGATGGGCAGGAGGACACAGTCTCCATCCGGGACCTGGCGCCCGCAGGAGCTCCGGGCCCCTACCTTGAACACTGCGTGGTGACTATTGACCCCGTACCCACCAATGTATGTACCTACGAGACACCGTGCACCCCAAACCCTATACAGACACCACACGACACTCCCATACCGGGCGCGATGCACACGCACGAGGGATTACCGACGCCTAACGACCTGAAGTCAGGCCGGAGCCAGCACAACCGCCATCGCCGGTGCAATCACCGCCGGTGCTACGTAGATCACAGCGACGGACTCGACCGCCTGATAGACTTAACCTGTAAATATACTTCTTGTAAATATTGTCAGTCACTTCACCCCGCGGGACTCTTTTTAAAAAAAGGAGGGGTGAATGTGGTAAACCATGTATATATGTTGTAACTCGGTTGCCTGTCTGGACACACCCCTCTGCTGACTGCCCCTGTGGCTCCTCCCACAGAGTCCTGTATAAAGGTGTTCGTCTTGCCCCTCCCCCTCAGTCCGGGGGCAGACACTCACTGTGGAGGTCGTATTGTACAGCGAATAAAAGCCCTTCAGTATTTTACCAAACCTCAGTCTTTTGGAGAAATTGAAGGTGCTTCAGACTGTTCAGCAAGAAACTTCAAATAAAAATAGAGAAGGCTGGAAATACATAGCAAGCCAGGCAGCATCTGAGAAAAAAGAAAGAGAGTCAATATTTCAGGTTGACAATCTTTTCATCAAAATGGTTCACAACTACTTTCTGTTTTTATTTCCAGCTTTTGTAGCATTTTGCTTTTGCAATAAGAATCTTATTTTGGTAGAAGGGTAAAACATTTTGACTTCAGGAAATCAAGGATTGTAGATCAAGCAGGAAAACTGCACTGAGTTAGAAAGAGGCACTGAGGAAAGTGGTGGCTAGGTTAACAAATTTCATGACACATGCTGGTGATAATAAACCCGATTCTGGTTCTGAAATTATCAAAATGATTGGTCATGAGGTAATTGAAAGACACTGCAGTCTTGTTGGGCTGTATGACTTATTTATACTCCTTTTCTTTACTTCTTGATATGATTGCTCATGCATCATGTGATAATATTTCCTCAGACATTTTTCTCAATGATTGCCATGTTCAATGGAATATCCGCAGAAGACCTGAACAAATAATATAAAATTAGATCTCCTGTTAAAATTATACCAGAACTTTCAAGGGGCAGTTAAGAGTCAACTACATTAGAGGGTCTAAAGCAGGGGTTCCCAAACTTTTTTTTATATACCATCAACCCATACTATTAACTGAGGTGTCTGTGGACCTCAGGTTGGGAACCCCTTGTATAGAGATACATAAAGACCTGAGCAGGTCAGGATGAGAGATTTCTTTGCTTAAAGCATTTTCACAGAATAAAATAACTCTGGTAAAATTTATTTTGTTTTAGATTTATTTGCTTAATTTGAAATTAATGCAATTCCTGCAACAGTGAGGCTTACACATGCATCTACATCAGTAACCTAAGCCCTTGAATGCTAATCCTGCAATTTAATCATGTCACTAGTGCATCATCAGAAGGTCCCCTGTGGAAATTCAATCCCCAAGCTCGTAATCTCAATCAAATTGTCATTAAATGCATCAACTGAAGATGGGAATTCTTCCACAAAGAGGAGGAAAAGAAAATCAGCAGACCAGTTTGCTGCAGAACAGCCTAATAGAAATTGCTGACCAGCCACAGGAGCGAGTACACCAATCATTTGAGCTACAGGAAATAATTTCAGTACAAAATGCTTTGCATTCACTTAGACAATATAGGTAAATGTACGTAAATTGTACACACCTACTCACAAACATGATGATCACTGTCAGTCACCATGAAGTAAAGCAATCATAATGATAAAAAAGCACAGAGCCTCAACCTTACCTCTTCTGCCAGTAAATGAAAAAAAGGTACACATATGCATTGAGTACAAGGATTCAGGCCATATGCTCAGGAGTGGCTTTGATCACTCAATTTTATTTACAAATCAAAAGCATAATTATTCAAAACTGAATTCCAATTATCCACACAAGGCTAATGGAAAATGTAGCACTCAGCACTTTTGTAGAGCACTTTAAAAGAGATCCATGGGACTAGTTTTAATTCTTAGATTTATAGGGTGGGGTGCCGGATAATATGAGGAAACCCAGAAGTATGCACAGCACATCTTCCATTGACTGGAATTTTATTCATAAGCATTTTCGTTCTGGCTTTCCCAACCAATAAGAATCTCTGATTATGATGACGTCCTGCATGAAGCAACCCAAATGGCAAGTTGAATCATGTGGCGTTAGCGTGGAGAAACAAAGCACGATTGCAGTGGAGCTTTGCTTAAGCAGCACTCTCTTGGATGTTTTACTGGGAATAGTATTAATGATCTGGTCAAGGACAGTAGCAAGAATGTAGGACCATATTAGAACAGAGAGCACTATAATACAGGAACAGGCCCTTTGGCCCACTATGGTGTGCTGAGCTAATTAAATTAGTAATCATATTAACAATCCAGTGTTAAAAAAGGTTCAACAAACACAGCGAGGCAAATTTTAGAGAACAAAAAAGAGAGAACGCTGCAAGAATTTAGTGTATCAAGTAGACAAAGAGTATGTTGGTGTTTCAGATCATGACCCTGCATCAGGACTGAGCGGGAAGAGAAACAATTTTTAGTGTATAGCTGATGTAAGGCCAGGACAGTGGTAAAGGTCGGTAGCTGACAGGTGGGGAGGGGATGCCAAGTATGGGGAACCAGATGGAGTAGGGTTTGGGAAAGATGAACGAAAGGAAAAGATGGTCAGGTAGATGGTCAGTAGATTTCTAAGTAGATGGTCAGGTAAGTGTGTGCATGTTCAAAGTACATTTATTATCAAATTATCTATACTATACAGTATACAACTTTGAAATTTGTCTTTTTACAGGCAGCTACAAAAACAAAGGAACCCAACAGAACCCATTAAAAAAGACTATCAAATGTGCATTGTGCAAAAAAATAACAAATTATGCAAGCAATAAAAAGCAAACTAATAACACTCAGAACTAAAGTTTGCAAAATTGAGTCCACAGTCACAAAGGCAGACATCACCGCAGCTGGTCCAGGAGCCCGTTAGTTACAGGCCACAGCCTCAGCTCAGCGCAGAGACAAGTAGACCTCATGGAGCAGTGAGCTGAACACCAGCCCATCCTTCTCCTCTGGCCCCAACGCACCCACCTTTTCATCTGGCCCTGCGCTTAAATCAGCCAAACATCAGCTCATTCTTCGCCCTCGGGCCCTGCAACTTCAATTCTTCCCCAAGTCCACTCCAACAATGGCCAAACATAGGCTCATTCCTTGCTCACTGGTCCTTGGGAATTGAGTTTGCATCCAGTGATCATGCATTAGTGAGTTAGAGTCAGACAATCATTGCTTTATACAGCATAGAAATAGGTCATTCGGCCCTCTGCTTCCACTCTGATCAGTAAGCAGCAATCTGTATCAATTCTATCTTCCAGGACTTGGCCCATAGTCTTCTGTGTCTGGGCAATTTAAGTGCTCATTTGGACATTTATTAAATACTCTCTGTGGCTCTGCTTCCTCCAGTCTCTCCAGAAATCTCCTGTTGCAGTTCTCTGCAGCCACATCACTAACATCATAAGAAATATCAGATCATAGAATGAGAAACATTGCGGAACCGGAAGAGACTCTTTTATGCACAACATCTGTACAAACCAAGATCCCAATTTGAACTGCACATAGTCTAGATTCCTCCATTCCCTGCCTGTCCAGACACCTGTCTAAATTCCTCTTAGACATTGCTATCAGATCTGCTTCCATCACCTTTTCTGTCAGGACACTGCAGATACCAATCACTCTGTGATAACTTGCAGTAGCTGATTTTTAAGGAGTCACTGAAGGACTGAATGGACACGATTGACGTGTTCTTGTGGGGTTTTGGAGCTGTGTAGCATGTCTCGGAGGATCTTGTTAATGAAGGCTTGGAAAACGACCAGACTGTCGGAGAGTCTGAAAAGCTTCTCCAAGTATTTGTAGTGGCCAGTGGGTGTTATGAACACTATCTTCCACTCATTCCTCCCCCACCCCGCCGCCCCAGTGGGTGTAGATCAGGTTGCAAGCACTCTGTAGATCCAGTTTGCTGAAGATCTGGGCCTCGTGGAGTGTTTTGAATGCACTATCCATCAAGGGGAGAGGGTAGCATTTCATAACGATGATGTTGTTGATTCCACAATAGCCATAGTGGCGAAGATCCCCATCTTTCTTTTTGGCACAGAAGAATCCTGCATCAGCTAGGGACGAGGATAGGTGAATGAAGCTGCGCTGTAGCACTTC
Organism: Mobula birostris; assembly: GCF_030028105.1. Classification (NCBI taxonomy): domain Eukaryota; kingdom Metazoa; phylum Chordata; class Chondrichthyes; order Myliobatiformes; family Myliobatidae; genus Mobula; species Mobula birostris. The sequence continues at coordinate 147,099,379 of NC_092372.1, read as the reverse complement.
GGTGATGTAGTCATTCATGGCTTGGGTCTCAGGAGGACAGAAGGAGAACAGACGGCCTCAGGGAGGGGTGATGCCTCAGAAGTATTTGATTGTGTGGTTGTGTGGTCTGTGAGGAGGCAGGGCGCTGGCTTCCCTTTGTATAAGAAAAATGGCTAAGTCCTGATATCCCTGTGGGGGTCTGGTGAGGTCAAAGGTTTACTTTGTTTCCACAGGTTTACAGGGTGAAGTCAAATGAGGTTGCGGGCAGGTGCTCTGGCCAGTGGGTCCTCAACTGAACAGTGAACGGGATGACCAGACAAAGTGAGGGTCGTGAGTTGAGCGCCAGGGGTAACCCAAGATGAGAGGAGTGTTGGGTGAGTTGATCAGGAGAAACTAGATGGACTCACTGTGCTTTCCGACACTCCTGTGTACAGGCATTGTGTGCACTCTAACCGTCCCAGACCTCAAGGGGCATTCATCAATGGCCACGATGTTGAAGGGGTGAGAGATAGGTTCAGTAGGGTGTTCAGTCTTCACACACGGTCTAATCCAGAAAGTTGTCTGCTGCGCTGGAATCCACCAGAGCCTCCTGTGCATGTAGAGCTGACAGAGAGTGGAGGACAGAGAGAGTGAAACGGGCTATGGTGCTGGAACGAGGGGCTGGGCTAAGCTTGCCGGATAGGAGATCCCTCACCTCTACCTGGAGGCGCCACCCCAGTCGCAGTGGTTTTTGATGCGTTGGTGGTCAGCTGCTCTGCCACAGGTGTATGTTGTTTCTCCACTGACGCTCACACTCCTGTTGGGGGGGTGGGGGGTGGTTAAAGAAACTTTCCCCGACTGCCTGGGCTCTGGAGGCGCTGGTGATGAGGGCCCTACAGCATGAACTGGCTCTGGGAACATAACTGGGAGCCTGGCTGATGATCTGGAGGGCCATTCCGTAAGATGCTTATCAATACAGAGGGCCAGAGTGATGAGGCTTTCGAGGTCGGAGGCCATCGCTCGGGCAGACAGCTCATCTTTCAAGGACTCCAAGAGGCTGTGATGGTAATGGGCCAGCAAGACTTCCACATTCCAGCTGCACTCTGCAGTGAGGGTCCTAAATTCCAGGGTGTAACCCAGCACTGGGCGTGAGCCTCAGCACAGGCAAAGCATCAGATCCACTGCCCCACTTCCACTTCCAGGTGGTCAAAAACCCATTGAATCTCAGTCATAAAATCCTCCAGTCTGTCACAAATGGTGGCTCTATTGTCCCAGTTAGCGGGGGCCCAGGTCAGAGCTCTCCTAGCCAAGAGAAATGAGGGAGGGGATCTTTTCCTTGTCCACAGGATGCAGCAATGGCTGGAGCTCAAAGTGTAAGACACACTGGGACAAGAAGTTGCAGCATTAGACTGGAGACCCATCGAAGCGTTCAGGCATTGCAATCCAGGGATTACAGGGAGGAGGTTGACAGGCGCAGAGTTGTCGCATTGAGACCCAGAGTTGGAGGGGAGTGGTGGACAGATGGTGAATAGTTTCTTGCTGCTTCTGGATCATGTATTCGTGTTGGTAGATGACTTCCTTTAAGTATATTCTGCTGGGTCCATCAACAGTTCAGGAAATGTAGAGGAGGCTTGACCCAAGAGCAGAGCAGCAGAGACAACTTAGCAGGTAATGATACTTTACCTACAGGTCACAACGTAACAAGCCACCTGGAGCCACAGTACGAGAAAGAACAGAAACCAAACACAACAGGCAACAAGGTAAGCTTTAGGCAGGATAAATGAAGGCTAGGAGCAACTGTCTGAGGCTAGCAAGTTCAATTAGTGGACAAGAATTGTGGATAGAAACTGTGGTTAAATAGGCTGCAGAAGATGAGTCTGGAATGAGTGGCAGGTGAATCCTTTTAGCTAGGTGGAGACTGGGATGTACCTGCATGTGCAGGCCTGACAGTGAAGCGCTATAACAGATCTTGCTGGTGGAGAACAAGCAGGGGGAGGGACCCAGAATGGGGCAACCCAGCTCACTTGACAATGGTTTCCACAGAGCAGGGTATCTTCAATGTCTGGTCCCACTCTCTGATGTGTGCCATATCCAAACCACACATTCTCCTAACATCCTCATTTTTCCTTCCTAAGTCTTCCCCAGCACTTCAACCTTCACACCAGTATACTGTTCAGAAGCAATCATCCCTTGTAACAATGCTCTTACACACATACCTTTTCACCCTTATAATACTATCCTTATTCCTCATTAATACCCTGAACAAACACTATCCACTTATCAGAAAAATATGCTGTTATGCTCAGTTATAGTCTCTTCATTCTCCTCATAGGGGCAACATGGAATAATAAAGAACTGGAGACTTTGGCCATCTATCCCTCTTACAATTAACACCTGCAGAGGAGGAGACATTATAAATCAAAGGAAGGGAAATGGAGGTTTGCCAACCATTTGGTGACAGAATTAAAGTTGACACAGGAGCATGGCATCAAACAGTCAATCATCTGTTACTCCACTACACCTCGTTAGTACCTTGTATTCCTGGCGACTCTGTCTGGTTTGGTACATGTGCAAGTGGAACAGTCTCTGGCAGGGACCTAAAGTTCTTAAAAGCCCAGAAGGAAATAAATAAGAAAAAACAACAGTCACAGCTGGGTTATGAGCAGCCTGCTCCAATTGCATTGAAGCCATAAAGGTTGGTGTCTAGAAGCACCGGGGAAAGACTAAGGACAGTAGAATTCACATGGGTGTTACATTGATGTCTTGTTAACTTGTTAACTTGATGTTATCTATTTGAAGCACACAAGTCACCCCTTTTTACACTGTCCTGTTCTTTCCCTCCTCAGGTTCTGGCTGCCAAGTGACCGTCTCCATTGCGAGAATACTGAAAACCTCAGCCACAATAAGTTATCTCTCCTCAGCCTCTGCCACTTCAATACAATCAACCACCCCACTTGCCTTTATTTTTTCTCCCCTGTTAGCAAACACAATGAGAATGCCCATATTTGGATTCTCCCTTGCCCATCCAATTGTAATTAGGATCTTTGCCCCACCCACCATAAATAAATACTGTAAACACAATTTGATCAGTAAAATATTCATCAATGACATTTTGGAACTATGTCCCTCTAAATTACTTGAACGTTTTGAACCTAGGCTAGAACATTGTACATCAAAGGGTCACTGTCTTTTGAGCCTTTTCTCTATCAACACATAATGAAACTGGCTATGTAATGTCTTGCTCAACGGTTACTTTACAGTATTGTTGGTAAATTATACTTCAGTTACTACTTTCCTGTTATTGCTATAATAAAAGTGAATTGCATTTTTCAAAGTAATATAGATAATAACTTCCCAAATTAATAGCAGTAGGGCACTAAGCCCCTTACGTTTTAATTCAATTTTATTACAGCTGATCTGCAACTCAGCTCAATTTAATCAACTGAATTCTGCAAACTTTAATACACATGCTGAATAAAACTTCAGTTTTTGGGTTTATAAGTTAGGAATAACAGTGGTTCAACCTAAGGGTGTTATCTGGAAGAGAGGTCCCAAGGTGGCAGGGCTAGAGATTTTGTATCTATGTGGGCTGCGATAGAATGAGGTAAAGAGAATGGTTTCACTCTAATCTTGTTGCATCAAAATTTGGCTTAAAGTTAAAATTTAAAATTAAGTTATGTTAAAATTTCATGGGGTTAGTCTGAAGCTCATTGCATCAATAAGATACGGCAAATTTTGGTTCAGAATATTAAAATAGAACTCTTAGTATTAAATTTATCCTATATATGAACCACATAAAATACCAATTAAAAATCAAGTGGTTCCTTTACAATCCCTAATTAAATTGGTAAGAAATCCTACAGGAGCTATACATGCTATGCTGTTCCAGTCTCTGTGTACATATCTTTTGTTCTTCTATTTTGATCTTAATGTTCTCAAGTGAGATTGCCTGATACATCTTCCTGTATTTGATACTCTGTATAACTGTTTAGATATAGAGATGTCCGCACTTTGATCTCGAATCCTTTCTTCAAAGACCGCCAGTCCAAACTACAGCACCCAGACTTCACATATAATTATTGGACTATCCATTCCTGCTTTTGATGTATTAAAATGGTATCAAGTGTCATCTGACTCCCTTCTCTATTTTTTGTTAGATTTACATTTTAGATATACCCTAAAAAAAGAATTAAATTTCACATTCCAAAACTTTCATTTAACATTTTCATGTCAGCTGTGCAAATTTATATAGAACTGTCAAATCTCTATAAAAATATTTCTGTGCATTCCCACCATATTTGTATAACTCTCCAATTCTAAAATATATTACAAGTTGATATGCAAATAAGAAGAAATAAATTTATCTATTTCACCCTAAATACTGTTGAACTTTCTATGAATGTCTTTCTATTTTTCACATGTACTGAATGTAGAATCCAGATTTATAAAATAATAAACCTTAAAGCATCTTCCAAAGGCACAACAATACACATGGAGAGAAATGGGTAACTCCCTTAATTAGCAAGGACCAATAATTATTGCAATTTATGCCAAACCTAATGGCACAGTATCTAGGAACAACAAATCCAGCTCACACAAATTGTTTCAACACATTTTCTGTTGCAAATTTGAATTAAGTAGTATGCCATATTCATGTTCATGTTTGCTTCAAAAAGCCTGTTTAATAAAGGTTAATCTTTTGACTGTTATAAGCTTGAAGGAAATATATTTCTTAAATAATTTATGGTAATTCCCATTGCGAGAGCCAGCTTTAATCTTTCGTCTCATCTGAAATTCCTATTTGCATTCTTCTTTCTACAAATGAAGTATTTTATTCCCACTTTAACAACTGTATTAGTAGTTTCTCCAAAGTACATTCAAAGGGAAACTTGTGAAATGGAATTGCTATGTAACCTCATTAAAACTTGCTTAAAAAGAATGAATATATCAAATAAAGGATCTTAGGTTACATTCCAGCCTCTAAATTGAAATAGCGAATCACGTGACAAATGCCAAGGAGACAACTATCAGGCTAGCTCGCCCTTCCATGGAAACTTTTCAAGATATGTACTGTATGTCAAGCATTCCTTTGCTTTTCAATTGTAATTGAGACAAAAATAAAAAGCTGACTGTTTGAAAAATTGCTAATTTTATCTATCAAAATCTTTCTGATCAACTTGAACATGAAAGTAAAAAAAAAACAAATACTGTAGGTTTTAGATAAAGTATCTTTGGCTAACTTCTTTGTCTATGTGGGTGCATGGACTATTTGTATTCAAAGCCCTTAATAAATAGGCTAGACTTTCATCACAGTTTCAAGGTCAATACAATGAAAGCTGTCATTTGAAATATATTGAAGGACTGAATATAGTTGAGCAAATCAAAGAATGCATGAATAAAACTCAAAGTAAAAATCCATCATTTTTTTCTAATAGCCAAACTTTTAATTCTTGCTCTAAAGCTTAATTTATGTTTGAACATGGAATTGGGTCTACACCTATAATTAAATCTCATTTGTCATGAAATAGAATAAATAAATAAATAAACTGGTGCGGACGTAGCATTGTGCAGAATTACATAACTAAACCAAGAGCAAATAAAGAGTATATATTCTTAACCTGCAGCTCCATTTTGAGAAATTCTCTGTAATAAAAATATATTTGTACGTATTGTAACATATATAAACACATCTAATAGAATTAATAATATTGATGAATCATGATGGTAAAAGAAAAAATATTAAAATAAAACTAATTTCATGTTTCCTTGTGTTTATTACGGAAGGCAACAAATTAACTGCAACTGTGCAGTTCTATTAAAGTGTAAATATCTGCTGCAGCAACTCCATTAGTTGATTTCATAACTATGTAATTACAGTCTGTGTCTGGAAACAGCTAAATCGGCCTTTCTTCAATGCAGCAACTGTAAAAGGCTTTGAGTAACAGTTCATATATCAAGGTAGTTTTGGTATACATAGTAAATCTCATTGAAATCCAAAGAAATGTTAAACTATAACATCCACAACATATTAAAATAAAGATTTAATTAAATGTGCAGTTAACCATTCACTATCCACAAGTTTAGTATGCAAAATTATTCTGACTTTTCATGCATAAATTCCTATCTTTCATAAGTACTGTCAAAATAAATTCCTTTCATTTAATTTATAGGAGCATATTTTTTTTTCAAAATCATGATTGAGAAAGTAAGAACAATCTCTTGAAGAAAATTAACTAAAAATGAGTCCGTATAAACTTTGAAAAGATTTTAGATTTTCTTGTCCATTAAGCTCACCTGGCTTTTGGGCTCTTTGTGTATTAGATCCACTTATCTTCCTAATATATTCACAGCAGAATATTCACAGTTTGGTTAATCTTTTCTCAACATACAATTTTTGTGTTATTTCTAAATATTTGTTACAAGCCTCTTAACCGCAAGTTATAAAAAAAATAAAATACAGAAGCACAGAACAGGAACAGAATGCTTGGAAAATTTTAAAAATATGAATAATCTTGTTTTCTTTAATAAAATTATACATCTGCTCAGCTCCGATTGTCTTAGGGTTAAGTTTCAATATACATAAAATTAAACATTGATTTAATCATGCATAATCCCTCCATTATTACATAATCCCTGCAATTTAAAGTTTACTAAATTACTCCGGATGAATAATTTTCTACATGTTTTAGAATACAGCATATTAATTATTCTGTATAAGCAATAATAAATAAAATCAGTTTTCAATGTAATTTCCTAATATACTTGGAAAGTCCCATAGGCAGACAAAGCATTTACTTGTACTTAGATGAGACTTTAATCCATCATATGGGCTCCCCCCCCCCGCCCCAGTTTTCAAATAAAGCATCAATTCCAGTTTATTATTTCTTTAGAATTAATTCTTCTATAATATGTTACCTATACGCTGCACAATATTTTATAACCAAAAAGAAAAACAAAATACTGAGCAATGTGTCACAATAAGTCAACAGCAGATGCATTTCCTTGGCCCTTCACACAGCTCTGGAGCACATAGACCATCAAGATGAACATGTCAGGATGCTCTTCATTGACTACAGCTTAGCATTCAGCACTATCATCCCCTCAAAACTCATCACTAAGCTGCAAGACATGGGCCTCCATACCTCCTTATGAATTGTATCCTCAAATTCCTCATTTGCAAAACCCAGTCAGCACAGATTTCAACATCTCCTCCACAATCACTATCAGAACAGGTACACCATAATGCTGTGTGCTTAACCTCCTGCTCTACTCACTTTATTCTTATGGTTGTGGGGCTAAGTATAGCTCCTTTATCAGTTAAATTTACTGATGACACCACTGTTGTTGGCTGAATCAAAGGTGGCAATGAACTGGCATATAGGAAGAAGATTGAAAATCTGATTGAATGGTGCCTCAACAACAATCTCTCACTCAACGTTAGCCGAACCAAAGAGCTGATTATCGACTATAGGAGGAAGAAGCTGGAGATCTGTGTTAAAGTTAAAGTCTGTCCCGAGCCTTGTGGCCCATCAGGCCGGTGCTTATGCCGGCTCCTGTGGCGTGAGGCAACTGAGAGTACGAGACTCTCCCCCGCAGATAGGACGCCAGTCTATCACAAGGTTAACGCCCAGCATTTGCCGGTACCCATTTTCAGCTGGGTGGACTGGAGCATTGTGTGGTTAAGTCCGTTGCTCAAAGACACGCTGCCTTGGCGGAGACTCGAACCCACGATCTTCATGAGCCTAACGCCCTAACTACTTGGCCACGCGCCACACACTGGAGATCTATGAGCCTGTCTTCATTAGGGGATTGAAGGTGGAGAGGGTCAGTAACTATAAATTCCTTGGCATCATCATATCAGCGGATCTGTCCTAGGAGCAAGATATAAGTTCAACCACAAAGAACTGCTACTTTCTTGGAAGTTTGCATACATTTGGCAAGTCACCTAAAACTTTGACATACTTGTATAGATGCACAGTGGAGAGCATCCTGACTGGTTGAATCATGGCCTGGTTTGGACACACCAATGCCCAGGAATGGAAAAAGCTGCAGAAGGTGGAGGATACAGCCTAGTCCATCGTAGGTAAAAGCTTCTCCACCACTCAGTACACTTATATGGAGCACGATAACAAGAAAACAGCATCCATCATTAAGGACCCCCCACCCCCACATCCAGGCCATGCTCTCTTCTCACTACCACCATTGAGTAGGAAGTACAGAAGCCTTAAAGTTTAAAATTCAAATATCTAATGAGGGGTAACAATTGTTTCCTGAACTTGGTGGTGTGAGTCCCGAGTCTCCTGTACAGTACCTTCTTCCTGCTGGCAGCAGTGAGAAGACAGCAAGTCCTGGATGGTAGGGGTCCTTGACGATGGATAATGCTCTCCTGCAATAGTGCTCCAAAGAGATGTGCTCAGAGGTGGGAAAGGCTTTACTCATGATGGTCTGGGCTAACATCACCAGGTTCAGAAACAGTTATTACCCTACAACCATCAAGCTCCTGAACTGGCATGGATAACTTTACTCACCTCAACTCTGAACTGATTCCATAATCTACAGTCTCATTTTCAAGGACTCAATAACCCATGTTCTCAATATGATTTATTTTTTATTTGTATAATTCATCTTCTTTTGTACAGTCTTTGTTTATTACAGTTTTTTTGTAAATTCTATTTCTTTACTTTCCTCCAAGAAAATGAACCTCAAGGTAACATGTATGTTCTTTGATAATAAATTGACTCTGACTTTGAACTCAGTGGGTTAGGTAGTACCTGTTGAAGAAAATGCACACTTAATGCTTTACCTCCACTGAAAGAGTCGAGTGTAAATAGGCAGAGACTGGGAGGTGATAGGTAGAGGCAACAAAGATGATGAAATCTGATAGGAATGAAAGGTGGAGCATAGAACCAAATAAGGGAAGTGGGGTTGGCAAATAGGAATAATGGGGAGAGGGGACTACTCTTCCCTTCTCCATTTGCCTATCAGGCCTCCTCACCTGGATTCATCTATTGCTTGGCATACTTGCTCAGCTCACCTTTTTATAATGGCCATCTCTCCTCTAAATTGCACGTCCACTATTCTTATAGGAATGAATAATCTTCTAACATTCAACCCAATTCCAAAAGGGGCACTTAGGAGCATCCTTACATTAACATTATGGAGTCCTTAGTTTTATTTGTCTCTCTAACTGAAATATTTAATATTACCACATGATCCAACTTTAATAATCTTATCACGCGAGGAGTCCAAAGCAGACATAAGAGTCTAATCAGCGGCTAGCCAAGGTCTTACAATAGGAGAAAGGGGCATTTTTACATGCCTATGATGCTGGAAGCAAGTTTTTCACTGTGCATGTACCTCACCATACAGATGCATCTGACAATAACTCGACCTGACTTACTCTGTATACACAACTTCAAAACCTGTTTGCTTTAACTGAAGTCTCAAATACTTTGTCAGATATTTTCACAAACTGCTGCAATGGAACACTTTGACAGCTGCCTTTCACCAAGTCTTCTACATTCTACATCCCAACTCATATTTCTCTTAAACCCATCCACAATCTTGCAGACCTTTCACTCAAAACTCACAACAATTTGCAGCCACATTTTGGGGTGGGGTGAAAGTTCTAGTTTTGAGGCAACTGGCAAATCGACAGCAAATGTAAATCAGCGAGGACAATCAAGATGGGTGAATGACTCATTAATTACTCATTTCATTCAAACATACAAATGTAACTTTCTTTTGATAATTTAAATTCCCAGCAAATTAAGCTGGTAAAATTTACATCAAAATAATAGCAAAATTATTGGAGAAGATTCTGAGGGAAAGCATGGACTTATTAGGAATAGACAGCATAGCTTTTCCAGGGAGGTCAGACCTCACAAACTTGATGTGAGTTTATGAGGAGGTAACAAAGGTGATTAATAAGGGTAAGGCATTACCTGTGTGATTAAGTGCCTTGCTCGAAGACACAACACGCTGCCTCCGCTGGGGCTCGAACTCACAACCTTCAGATCACTAGTCAAATGCCTTAACCACTTGGCCATGTGTCCACATGCTGGAACCTTTGTCCTTTATTATATAAATGATTTGGATGTAAATGTGCGTGATTCCATTAGTAAGTTTGCAGATGACCAAAAATTGGTAAAATTATGGATAATGAAGAAAGTTGTCAAAAGGTATAGCAGGATGCAGATCAATTGGAAAATTGGAGGGAGACATGGCAGATGGGGTTTAATCTGGACAAGTGTGAGGTAGTGGATTTTAGGAGGTCAAACGCAAAAGGAAAGTATATAGTAAATGGCAGGGTCCTTGGAAACACTGATATTCAGGAGGATTTGGGGTGCAAGTCCATAGCTCCCTGAAAGTAGAAACACATTTGGAAAAGCAGACATCCCACCCTGCAAAAACCCATTTCAGGGAGGTAGCACCATCAATTTGCGGAGACTTCCAGGAGAGGTGGGATGTCTGCAATAGAGTAGCTCCTTAGCAGCTGGCCAACTAGTTTAAATAACGTTAGCTATGCTAATGAACGAATGACACCTCACCTCAACATGTTAAACTCACCTCAACATGTCTTTTACAGTCTTAACCCACCATGGGCAATAGAAAAGTCACTGTTGCAAACAGTGCAGCGAGCAACACTGTCATTATTTTTTACCTCTATTAGGCAGGGGTACACTTTAGTGGTCTCAGGTGACGTACGTCTTATATTTTTTTTGGAACACCCTGCAATGGCGCGCTCTCACTCGCGCGCTCTCTCTCTCTCTCTCGTGGTCGCTCGTGTGTTCTCAAGTGCTCTCGCTTGCTTTCGCTCTCGCTTGCTCGCTCTCCCTTGCTTTCTCGCTCACTTGCTCTCTCTCACTTACCTTCGCTCTCGCTTGCTTTCTCTCTCTCGCTCTCTCTCGTGGTCGCTCTCACACTCTCTTGCTTTTCTCTCGCTCGCTCTCAAAAAAATTGATTTCTGTGATATTGTATATAATTTGCGGGCATTAGGGAGCCACTATTAATATGCGCGGGAGACTCCCGGAAGTTCCAGGAGAGGTGGGATGTCTGGAAAAGGTAGTAGAGAAAGCATTGGAAACAAACAAGAAATAATCTGCAGATGGTGGAAATCCAAGCAATGCAGACAAAATGCTGGAGGAATTCAGCAGGCCAGGCAGGATGTGTGGAAAAGACTATTTGTTGGCGTTTCCGGCCGAGACCCTTCAGCACGCCGGTTCAGAAGGTATAGGGCATGCTAGTGTTCATGGGTCAGGCCGCTGAATATAATAGTGACAAATCATGTTGCAGCTGTATAAAACTTTGGTAAGGATATTTTTTAAGTATTGTGCTCAGTTCTTTGCCACATTACAGGGAGAATGAGAAGGATTTGGAGAGGGCCTAGCAGAGGTTTACCAGGATGTTACCAAATTTTAAGAGTGTCATAAGGCGAGGCTGGACAAACTTGGGTTTGTTTTCGCTGGAACACAGGAACTTGAGGTGACCTGACAAATCTAAAGAAAATTACGACCGGAAAGGTAGATGATCTGTCTTTTTTTCCCAGAATGTAAATATGGAACACTATACAGCATAGCTTTAAGGAAAGAGGTTTATGAGTTCAGTTTATTTTACAGAGGATGGTGGATGCCTAGAATGCAATGCCAGCATAAGTGGTAGGAATAGACACTAAAGCAATGTTTAAGAAATATTTAGACGTGTATAAGCAGCAAATAGAGGGAAATAGGGATTATTTAGGTAGGCTGGATTAGCTTGGACTGGCATCAAAATCAGTAGAAATGTGAACCCAACAACCTGTTTCTGTTCAATGTTCTATTTTCTCTAGCTTTTGGACTGGCTCCATTCTCATTGTCCTGTCTCCCATTCATTTTACAGCAACTAAATAGCCTACCAACTAGTGTGTCTTTGGAAGCAAGAATACCTGGGAGAAAATGACAGAGACAAGGAAAATAACACAAGCCAGGATCATAACCACAGCTACCCTTACAGCACTGACTTTAAATCCGACTTGCTAATCACGAGTTTTTCCCCTTATTATTTAAAGAATCCAAAATTGTTATTGCTTTAGAATTTTGTGTTTTGAGTCTATTTCAGCCGATTTGCCTCGCTATCTGGGAGTTAGAAAACAACAAAAAAATTTCAAAAATGCATGGAACACTGAAAGCAGACTTGGAAGATCTGCGATAAAAAAAAATAAACTGCTGGAGGATCGGCACTTCCCGATACAGGGTCGCTCAAGCCTTAGCCTCCACAGATGCTACCAGACCCACTGAGTTCCTCCTGATGCTTTTTATTTTGCTGCAGACTGTAGCATCTGCGATCTCTTGCATCTCATTAAAATGCCCTTATTCCGATGGTCTGATGACTTTGGGGGAAAACAGAACAATTCAGAACACCCAACGACCTGCCAGGCAGGAAGGCAGGCCTCCTTGCGCCGAGAGGGTAAAGGTCGGCCTACCAGGCGCTCGGGTACCATGTACGAGGCCGCGCCCGCCGGCCAATCTGCGTTTGCGTACAGAAAGTCCGTGATGTCATCCATCCCAGAGTTCCATGCTCGTATTGCGCTGAATCATGTCGGACAAGAAGGCGCCGGTGGACTTGGGTTTGCTGGAGGAGGATGATGAGTTCGAGGAGTTTCCAGCGGAAGGTGAGAATTGTTGGAAACAGCGGTGGGCGGGCAAGGGGTCGACACTTTTTGGCTGGTCTTCAGTCTCCCCGATCCTACCGCAGTTTGGTCAAGTGGGGTCCAGCATGACATTTCGAGGCGGCGCTCCGCACCGGTTGGGCATGAGCGGTTAACGGATAGAGAGGGAGCAGGGCTAGGCCTAGGACTTGCCGTCCTCCTCCACACCTGGCCACTCCGGTGGAGACACAAGACACTGGAGACTGGAACAACAAACAAGTGCTCCTTTATGAATCAGATGAGGTGCAACAAGGTTTAGAGTGTGGGGCGAATGTTCTGTGATGCAAGGTATCCGTCCAGGGTAGAAAGTTGGAGAGACTATAAGCTGTAGAATATGTTGAAATCAAGGTCTGATTGAACCATTTACTTAACTGTGAGTTTAGTTTTTCTCTGTTACGGAGGCAGATGAGGTGCGAAAGTGAACTGCGATGGATGCGGAGAAAATTTAAAAGGTAATTAAAATGTTGAAAGCAAAATGGGAATACAGTGATTTGAATAACTGAAAACCACGGACATTTAAGTACAGAATATAGACTAAAGACATTAAAGACAGAGTAAAGTCAAGTTGCTGAAGCTACTAAGTAGATCCAACATATCAATGGAGGGATAAATATTTAATGTGTTAGGTTGAAGAATTTTCATCAGATCTAGGAAAAGTTGGAAATCAAGTATGTTTAAAGTGGGAGAGAACAAAGGGAATGCCTGTGAAGGAGTGGAAAACTAACAGATATTTGTGCTGCAAGTAGAATTATATCAAATGGAAATCTTGTGAAGGTGACTGCAGTTATTACTAAAGTGGAGTGAGAGGGCAAACTAGATCTGACTTTCATAGGATTGAATGTATGTACGTATATATGTCAGAGTTTTGAATTGGGAGCTCATTCATATGTAGTGGGGTTCATAACCTGGAGAAGGCCTAGCTTACATTTTTGGGTGCAACATACGGTCAGAGAGACATGCATGTGTGTTAACATACAAAGTGTGCTGAATATTTTTAGTGAGCTGTGGAGAAATGATAACGTTATGTTTTTACTTGTTTATAAAAGATGATACTGGGCATGCAATATTCATCGATACTTGGTGTACAGGAAGTTCATGTAAGGTGAGATGGAGAGGGCAGTATCATTAAAGGATACACTATAGTGCTTGAGAGCAAATAAAAAGGAAGTGCTAGTATATTTGGTGTTGGTCTGCCCTAAAGAGAGGCAGCTTATCATTGTAGAAGTAGAGATTGTAGCAATTTCAGGTAGATCTAAAGTGTTAAAAGAAATAGACAGGCTCTGCTTAGATTTGATCCAGATGGCATGCACAGTGTGGGAAGTAGTGCTGTGGAGGACAGTGCAATTGTTTGAAAATCCTCTGGAGGACAAGAGTGTGACATATTTGTTTAGAAAAGCATTTGAAGAGAATTATAGTTGAGAAGCCCTTTTAGAAGCCATTTTGAAGAGTATTAATATGTATTTCATCACAAAATTCAAAATAGTCAGATTTTTCACCTTTAATAAATTGGTAATAGCCCTTCATTATTAACTTGTATTTCTCTGAAGGAAAAGTGGTCTTAAGAAGAATGCAGATATGGATTTTCTGAAGTCATTTGGAGAAGTCCTGCTTTAATGTCTAGTTAACAAATATTGAGAACCATGGTCAGAAACAACATGAGTTAAAAGAACAATGTGTCAAGGACTTAAAAACCAAAATTACAGTAAACAGAACATAAAACATAAATGAAAATGGGAGTAATACCTCTACTATTCAACAAGAAAATATTTGATCTTTTCTAACCATAAGAGGGTCCAAAAACTCTGAGGGAAAGTTGGCTCTCACAGTTCTCTCTCGAAAAAAATTAGCAGCATGAAATGGGGAGCTAATGCTCGCATACTTTGATCAACTGCCCTAGCACTCTGCTATGCACCTGCAGAATACTATGCACCTGTGTGGGGCAGATCAGCCCATGTGAAGAAAATAGACCTGTTGCTTAACGAAGCCTGCTGAATAATCACAGGCACACTGTGCCCCACACCCACTAACATCATTTATAGACTTGCAGGCATTGCTCCCCCAGAGATCCGAACACACAGTACAACAAAAATTGGAAAAGGTAAACGGAACTTGGAACCATGGCACCCACTACATCATGTGTCAGTTTCCAACCGCCTAAAATCGAGGAAAAGCTTTGCTACAGTGGAGGAACTACCGCATGGAACATCCCCCCAAACATACAGGATTGACTTCTGGCAACAAACAGAAGCCAGAACCCCTCTAAACAATACAGTGCAAGACCCCACAGAAATGTTGCCAGACGGGGCACTGCTTGACAGACGGAAGTGGTGCATTCTCAGAGCGGGAGTTTGCAGGACAGGAGACAATATGGTGAAGTGGGGTTTAAAGACCAGCGAATCCTGTGAGTATGGTGAAAGGGTGCAGAACTTTGAAAATGTTCTGCGAACTGCCCACTCTCAGAGGATTTAGCTGACACTGACCTGCTCAACATCAGCCAAACAACACTAGAGTGGCTGGCCGTCTGGTGTGACAAGCTATGATGATGACCATAAGAGGCTAGCCAGATTCAGAAATTTCAATGACAGTGTTGACATTCATCTGGGGTAGAGAATTCCAAAGATTCAGTACACTTGAGTTTTTAAAAAAAAAACCTTGCTTCATTTTCATCCCTGGTTACTTGTTTTGCATCAACCTAGCAGTCAACATCAGTAAGACCAAGGAATTGATTGTGGGCTTCAGGAAGGTGAAGTCGAGGAACACACGCCAGTCCTCATCAAGGGATCAGCAGTGGAAAGGTTGAACAGTTTCAAGTTCCCGAGTGTTGACACCTCTGAGTATCTATCCTGGGTACAGCGTATTAATGTGATTATGAAGAGAGCATGACAGCAGCTGTATTTCATTAGGAGTTTGAGGAGAATTAACATGTCATCAAAGGCTAGCAAGTCTCTGCCAATGTACAGTGGAGAGTATTCTAACTGGTTACATCACCATCTGGTATCAAGGGACCGCTGCACACGATTAGCAAAAGCTGCAGAAAGTTGCGAGAGAGCCAGCTTCATCGTGGGCACTTAGCTCCCCAGCAAAGAGAACATCGTCAAAAGATGATGCCTCAAAAAAAGCTGCAACCGTCGCTGAGGACCCCCCCCCCCCCCCCCCCAATCCAGGATAGGCTGTTATTGCTACCATCAAGGAGGACGTGCAGGAGCCTAAAGGCTCACACTCAGCATTTTGGGAACAGCTTCTCCTTCCTTCTGCCATCAGATTTCTGAATGGACAGTGAATCCATGTACACTACCTTGCTACTTTTGCTCTTTTTGCACTACTTATTTTGTATATTTTTTCTTACTGTGCTGTTTTTTTATGTGTTGCATTGTACTGCTGCTACAAAAGAGCAAATTACATGACATATGCCAACCTGATTCTGATATTGTGTCTCTAACTTTAGATTCCTTAGCCAGGAGAAACATCCTTTTGTCATTTACCCTATAGAACCCTGTATGAATTTTAGTTGTCTGGAAGGTGGGGAGGGAAGTGGTGTTTCACCAGAGGTCAGTGTAAAAACCTCTGCTTTTTGATATATTATCCAGCATGGGTATGTGCTGTGAGATTTCAAAATTTTAAAGGTCACTCCATGCTCGGAGATCTGGACAAACGTTAACTAGTAGCCAGACTCCATATGACGTTTGATCCTGAAGTGTGAAGAGCAGATTGCGAGGAAATAAGAGAATATATGCACCGTATTGAAGGGTGTGCAGGAGCACTGACCTGTCTGTGCATAGCCATAGAATTATACTGCACAGAGATGGGCCTTTGGGCCCAAATACTCTCTGCCTACCTGAGATAGTCACATTTGCCCGTGCTTGGCCTGTATCCCTCCAGGCCCTTCCTATTATTCTACCCTCCTCTGTTTCCGATAGCGGCTCATCACCTATATTCACCACCCTCTGTGGAAAATCTTGTCTCTCGGATTATCTTTAAATCTTTCCCCTCCACCTTTGTGTACGTTCTAGCTACTTTGGTGGGGGGGGAGCGGGTGGAGGGAGAATGATTATAGCCGTTCATCTTATCTAAGCCCCTGATGGTTTTTATAAACCTCTAGTCACCCCGGCCTTCTTTTATCCAGAGAATACAGTCTCAGTCTATCTAGTGTCTCATAACCCCAGCCTGCCAGTGATCAACATCCCCGTTAATATTTTCTGCACCCTCAACAACTTAATCACAATCTTGCTCTAACTGGTCTATCAGAAATGCATACAATGTTCCAAATGTGTCCTTGCCAGCATCTTATATATGTAACGTCATCCCAGCTGTAGTTCTCAGTGCCCTGCTTGAAGGGAAACATGCTAAACACTGCTTTCACCATTTTGTCTACCTGTGTTTTAATCATTGCTGAAGTGCAAGAAACACAGCAGGCAATTCATGCATAAGACCTCATAAACACTAATAAAATGGTGATTAAATAATACTTGTGTGACATTGAAAATAAGCATTGGTCTTAGGACTCGGAGGAGAACTTCCCTAATCTTTAAAATAGTACTTTGGAATCTGTTGCCATTCACCCGACACCAGAAGAGGCCTCATTCAGGGTTTTTAAAAGGAACTGGATAAGAAGTTCAATGGAAGTAATTTGAGTGTCTAAGGAGAAAAAAGGCAGGAAAATGGAACTGAATTAATTACAGTATAAAAGGGCAGTTTGTGGACTTGATGGGCCAAGTAACCACAACCTTTGTGGTAATAATTCTGATTCTAAGACTTGAACCCACAGCTTACAGACTCCGGTCACCAACTGAGCAGCAGCTGATGCCAAATAAGCACTATCAAAGCACATTTTAATTTGCCATTTATTTCCCTACTGTTATGGGGTCCTGCTGTGTGCAAGTTGGGTACTGCAGTTTGCCAACGTGATGGAATCAAAAGTAATTTGTGAGCCTTCTCATGTCTTATCGATGTGAAATGTGCAATGTAATAAGATTACTCTTACAAAGAATGTCATATGGCTATTTAATACAGCTTCTAGTGCTCTGGAATTCAGAATCAGGTTTATTATCACTGACATATTTTGTGAAAAGTGTTGTTTTGCAGCAGTAGCACAGTACAAGACAAAAATCACCATAAGATACAAAAAATTCATATTGTGTGCTTGTATTTATTAATTCAGATCAGTTTTTGTTTGCTGATGATACGTAAGGGAAGAAGCTCCTTTGTAGGCAGTCTTTGCTGCTCACTGACTTTGGCTGGTAAAAATTTCTATAGCTAAAATAACTTGTGTAGGTTGAATTGCATTTAAATGTAGTTTTCACAATTAAGTTTACTTAATTTGCAGTTCCACTGCTCATCTAGCATTGGTTACCATCAAAACTACTTTGTCCTTGTGAAATAGTAACCACCTCAGTTAGTAAAGCACAGATTTTTGGGAAATTAGATGGAACATGTGTTTTGCAATTATCTACATTTTCTCTAAATGTGATAGGCAAAATTAATCAAAAATGAATAATTTTTAAAAAACAGTAAATTAGTATGATTTCCTAATGGTTATTATCACTTCTATACCTAACCAATTAGCCCTAAACAAAGAATTGATCATATTTAGTCAGATAATGGAAACACATGACTTTAGATAAATTGGGGGAACTACCACGGCACAACAGTGCAATAACCTCAGATCCTTGTTTCATTAACACTATATTCCCCCCGTCTGGCATTAATTTGTGCTCAAAGAAATTCTCTTTTTAATGTTACGTGTTAATTTCGATAGACTATATTCCTAAATTTGGAATATTCATTCTTTCAGTGTATTAGAAGCTTTTGGTTAGCATTTTTTAACAGTACCTAAGTATTTTCGTACCTCTAAAAGATTGAATCTTGATCTTTAGCACAGCACATGAAATTATTGAAGTGTCTATTAAAATCAGTAACAAAGTGTACATTGCAGTGAAGCTTTGTTTGATGTCTCCAATAATGTGTTGGATACCATGATTTCAACTATTATTACTGTTCAGTGCATTTGATACAACATGGATAAAGATGTTTGGTCAACTTTCAGATTTTGGAGCTTTTGTTCGAACATTTTGAAATTGCGTGAACGCTTATTGACAGTTTTGGTTGTCTGACTTTAAACCTTTTAATCCTCTTTCCTAATATACTGAGGCTTCTAGTGTACTGAAAGTCCATTAGTGTTTCAGCCAAGTGGCCACTCTTCATATATAAACCTGCACAGTTGGCAGACATTGTGGTGGAGAGCAACTCAAAAGTGACCTTGCAGATTTCCATCTGCTATAAGAAAAGTCAATGGGTTGCCATCATCAGGATTTTTTGGTAGATTCTTTCAGTTTTGTTGCTTTGGCTGTGATCTGTCTCCCAATTTGATTATACATTATCAAGTGATATTTTGCATGTTTGAATCATGGAGTAATGAGATTCTGTGCATCTTCTTTTGACCTGTCTACAGTTTTTGAATTGATCATCCTGATAGACAAGAATTAGTGCATGTTGTTTCAATCCATGGAATGGCTTTAGTGTCATTCAGTTACCATTCATCTGAACACTGCCATCATAGATGGAAGTCTTTATCACCACATAGTTATCACTGGAGTGATTAAAGATTGTAACATTTTGTCTTCTTTTGCTTTCAGCAACTATTTCAAAAGAAAATGTAAACTATCCCTGAACTATTAAATTTAAATGCTCGTTTCTCAAACACATATTTTGCTCAACTTCATTAATCCATTCACCACCACACAATGTTGACTTCTGTCCTTTGTCTTTTTGATGTATTTGCATTACCTTCATAATGGCCCAGTGCTCATCTTTCTGAGGTTCTTGTATCCTTCCTCTTTCAAGACATTTGGAAAAACATTTCTTTCACTCAAGTTTTTGGTCACTACCAATCTCTCCCTCCATGCTGTTTTTTATACTTACCAGTAATTTTATATGGAACTTCATAATGTACAGCACAGAAACAGTCCCCCTTGAGCATTATACTCTCTTAAATGAACAAAATATGTTCCAAGTTTATCAGTTATAACAAGAAAAATATGGTTTTAGTACCTGGGGACTATCTGCCTGTATAATAAATATTCACTCCAACTCTTCGTTTCTAGTGGCTGTGCCAATTTTACATCCATGCTGGTAAAGCGCCTTAATCTTTAATTTGGTAGTTAGCTTGTCTTGCTGCACTTTATCAAATACCCTTTGAAAGTTCAATCTGCATAGATACAGCATCGACATGGGCCCTTTGACTTATTGAGATCACAACAACATTTAACTACCTATTTGCACTGAGCCTATATTAATCCCATTTTTATTCTCTCCTCATTGTTTTAAACCCCCCCCCCCCCCGAATTCTATCACGTACTTACACTATGAACAGTATACTCTAGCTAATTAACCAGCGACTTGCATGCCTTTGAGATGTGAGTGGAAACCAGAGCACCCAGAGGACAGAAAAGACCCACTCAGTCACACAGAATGCAGACAACATCTGAAGCCAGGATTGAACTCTGCGCCCTGGCACTGTGAAGGAGCAGCTACCCATCAAATGCAGGAAGTAATTATTCATCTTCGATAATAGCCTTGGCTCATAGTTTATCATGTTTGTCTCCATGCCAAAAGTTGGAAGATAAATAAAACCAGGAATTGTCCTTGGTCCCCTTTACCAGCTCAGCCCTCCAGTAAAATAATGCCTGTTCATTGATTGCCTTAATATCCAAATACCTATCCATCTGTCTCCATTATACTCCGAGACTATACCTCTGCCATCCTTTTTGATAAAGGTTTACTGTACTACCCTTGGAATGAAGAAATTTGTTTTCACCTCAGTCCTGAATGACAGCACCTTATTTTGAGATTGACTCTTGCAAGGGGAAATACAAGCTCTATGTCTATCTTGTCAAGCCCCTTGTGAATTTTTTAATTCTTCATCTCTGATTTTTCTAAACTCCAGAATGTTCAGGGTTAATCTGTTTAGTTTCTGTTTGTAAGATAATCCCAGAGAGGATTCAGACTGCTCCAGGTTGACATGCTAGTGTATACTGTATTGTCTGTCAACAAAAAGACCCTTTTTTGCTTTGTTAATTGATAAAAGATGCCCTGGCATTACTTAAAGAGCAAGCATGTTTTCCAGGGGTGCTGGGCAATATTTATCCCTGAAGCAAAAACCAAGGCACTCATCTGATTCTTTTACTTCATTTCTGTGTGTATGACATTGATATGCACAAATTTTCTGTTGTTCCTCTCCATTACAATAATAAATTCAATTTAATTGCACAGCAATTCAGGTTTTTTGTGTAAATTGACTCCAACGTCTTCAATATTAGTAGTAAGCATTCAAAATACAAAAAAAAATTATTACAAAAGTGCACTGTTCTTAGTATCGTAGAACACTGCAACATAGAAACAGGCCCTTCGACCCACCCAGTCCAGGCCAAACTGCTAATCTGCCCAATCCCATCTACCTATACCCAGATGAAAGCTCTCCATACTCTGCCCATCCATGTACCGAATGAAGTGTTGAAACCAAACCTGTATCCGCTGCTTCCAGTGTTAGCTCATTCCATATTCTCACTGTTCTTTGAGTGAAGTTCACCCTTAACCCACAATCTCTAGTTCTAGTTTCACCCAACTGCTGTAGAAAAAGCCTGTGTGTCTTTACTCTTATCTGTACCCATCATAATTTTGTATACCTCTGTTGAAGCTTCCCTCATTTTCTGAAGCTCTGGGGAATAAAGGCTATTCAACATTTGCCTATAACCAAGGTCAAGTCCTGGCAACATCCTTGTAAATTTTCTCTTCATTCTTTCAATCTTATTTGTCTTTTCTGTAAGTACGTGACCAGAACTTCATATAATACTCCAAATAGAATCTTACCAACATCTTAAATAACTTCAACGTAACATTCCAACTCCTGTACTCAATACTTTGATTTATGAAGGTTAATGTGCCCAAAGCTCTTTTTATGGCCCTATCTACCTGCGACACCACTTTTTAAGGAATTACAGATCTTTATTCCCAGATTGCTTTGTTCTACCGCTCACCATGCAAGCCCTACCCAGGTTTGTCTTCACTGCCCACTACATCCCCAATTTTGGTTTTATCAGCAAATTTGGTGATCCAGTATACCACATTATCATCCAGATTGTTGATATAATGCAGATGACAAAAGCAAAAGATCCAGCACTTAATCCTGTATAAACCAATATCAAGCATTGTCATTGTTGGATTCTGATGTTTTTGATTCAAGGTTCTTTCAGAAGTTAAGAAAGAGGTATAAACCTTGTTGCTTCATGATTGTTTTAAGTGCTAATTGGAAAAGAACAGTGACAGGTGCAGAGATTAGTAGCTAAAAACAAAGAATGGGAAAAAGACCAAAAGATGGCAGTACAGCATGGTCTGTTCTTTTTATACCATAGATAAGAAACATTCCATTCAGATTCGTAGATAAGAGTTAACCAGTCAAGTAGCCCCTCTACAAATAATGCGTTGCCAAGAGATGCTTCCAGAATCATATTAATGTACCTATGGGGGGTGGGGGAGGGGACACTAAGCAATTTCATATACGTACTATGACCACTAGGTAACATATCAAACAGTTAAATGTATTTGGGTATTTATAGAAAATATAAGCAGGAAATTAATTGTTAAGCTACAAAGATAATGACAATGAACAGTCTAACCTAACAGTTCCCTCTTTGTTTCTGAATCACACATTTAGAATCATTATATCTGAAAATTCGGATGCAGAAGGATTTGTAGTATCTATGGTAAATATAAAATTATCAAACTACCTAAATTATGAAAATATTAAAGGCTGTATATTCTTCAAAGTATTCATAGCATTATGTCATGGCTAGGCAGATTAGTAGGCTGACATGAGTTTCAACTACTCTATTAATCATCCACCTTATCGAAGTAAAAATGTAAATTATCGTAAGGCATATCAAAACAAATAACATTACTCGTAGTATTGAGTATCCCCGGCTTCCGAGACTTAAATGAATCCAGTCACAGAAATCCCATCCATCAAATTTATGTCTTTTAACTGCTGCTTTATGAATATGTGTAACCAAGTCAGTTTGGACTCATTGGGTATCTAAGTACAACACTCCTTGCCTATAACTGCATGTGTTTCCCCTTAACTGCATTCCAGTAGGGCATAGTTTATGCAGTTATACTTGTCTAAGTATAATTGATCTAATGCCATCTGATTTTGAAGAACCATCTTGCACATAGTGACTATTTCAGTTGTTACTTTTCCCAAGAAATAAGCAGTGTCATTGCTTATACTTTCTAAAGCTGCAGTGACATTTTAATCTCTTAGGCTCTTTGCAACATCTTAAAATGGAAATAAAATTGACCACCTGAAATTATTCATTTACTTCTAGATTTAGGAGGTAAGGGTAAGGTCTGTGTGTGTCTCATGGCAAGAAAGACAATAACAAGATCCTACAATTGCATGGAGGAGATTTTAAGTCTTCATTTCCACACATAAAGTATACATTGTTTCATGAACTTAGTCCATTCCTTATTACTCGGCAGGAGCCTTGTTGAATTCTAATATTTTTCTGATGGGTGTTGTCAAAGAAAATTCCAGAGTCATTATTCCATTTAGGACAAGTATAATTGCATAAACTATGCCCTACTGGAATGCTACCCTGTGAACTCAAGCAAAAGGCAGCTTGTATTAGTGAACATGAAAACAGTTTAATAGCTTTGTCATGAGCAATAGATGCAGATATAGAGATAACCAGGAAAAGAGATGAATAGAGTCAAATATATGATTCCCTAAATCATGCTGATTATATATGCATAAATTAACTAGTTTAAGATGGTACAGGTGTCCCCTGCTTTTCAAACGTTCGCTTTACGAAACCTCGCTGTTACGAAAGACCTACATTAGTTACCTGTTTTCGCTAACAGAAGGTGTTTTCACTGTTCCAAAAAAAAGGCAGCACGCGAAAAAAAAGGCAGCGCGTGCCCCGAGCAGCCAAGCTCCTCCCCCGGAACTGTATTTTAGCCAGCGTTGCTTAACCGCATACCTGTGAGCAGCCGTTAGCAAGATGATTTCTAAGGCATCGGAAAAGCCTAAAAGAGCTCGTAAGGGTGCTACACTTAGTGTAAAACTAGACATAATTAAGCGTTTCGATTGTGGTGAACAAAGCAACGACAAAGTGAGTTTGGCTTGTGGAAGTTGACGAAGATGATGTTGAAGAGGTTTTGGCATCCCATGACGAAGAACTGATAGATGAAGAGCTGATGCAATTGGAAGAGGAAAGGATAACAATCGAAACCATATGCAGTAGCAAACGGACCTAAAGCGAAGTCACCCAGGAACTGAACGTGAAGCAACTGTGTGAGATTTTCGTTGCAATTATTGCAGAAAAGTACGACTTTGATTTTGAAAGGGTACGTCGGTTTAGGGCATATTTGCAGGATGGTTTGAGTGCTTACAAAGAACTGTATGATAGAAAAATGCGCGAGGCTAAGCAGTCAAGCAAGCCTTCCACATCAGCCACAGCAGACGACGAACCCCGACCTTCGACATTGAGGCAGGCAGACATAGAAGAAGATGACCTGCCTGCCCTGATGGAAACAGACGACACCCCAGTGTCCCACCACCGCAACCCCCGGGCTGTGAACCGATACATTGCCACGGAGAATGCAGCGGTAGCCGGGACGCACGCAGTACATCTTTAAGAAAAAAGTGGAAATAAACATGCTAATTAATTAGGTGCCGCCCGGCACGTAAATGTCGCCCCAGATCAGAGGCGATTGCTAATTGCGTCGCCTCTGATCTGGGCCGACATTTATATGCCGGGTGGCACCTAATTAATTAGCTTGTTTATTTCGGCTTTTTTCTTAAGGATGTGCTGGGTGCGTCCCGGCTACCACTGTACCCCTGCGTTCTTTGCAGATCGGTATCGGTCCGTGGCCTGGAGGTTGGGGACCACTGCACCACCCCAATCTCCAACGACTCAGCCAAACACACAATCATCAGTGTGTCCGGCGCTGACTTATCCATTCCGGTAAGTGATACTACATTGTACATACATTATTTCTACTTTATATAGGCTGTGTATTTTTATGTGTTATTTGGTATGATTTAGCAGCTTCATAGCTTAAAGGTTACTGGAGTGGGTGTTTCTGCCGAGACTGCTTGCGTGAGATCTTGGCTACGGAGAACAGTGCGGCAATGATTGTAGAAAAGTATTTCTACTTTATATAGGCGGTGTACTTATCATATCATTCCTGCTTTTACTACATGTTACTGTTATTTTGGGTTTTATGTGTTATTTGGCATGATTTGGTAGGTTATTTTTTGGGTCTGCGAACGCTCACAGATTTTTCCCATATAAATAAATGGTAATTGCTTCTTCACTTTACGACATTCCGGCTTACGAACTGTTTCATAGGAACACTCTACCTTCAGATGGGGGGGGGGGCATAATCATTGTATACTTGTCTTCTTTGAGAATAATGAATCATAGGTATAATGTCAACATAGCCATTGCTGGAATACTTAAGACAGAGGGCATATGTTTGTTCTGAATGTGCAGGGATGCCTAGCATTGCTGAATATTTCAGCGTGTTTGGTATAAATTGAGATACCCAATAGCTAGAGGCACTAACAGCATCAGAAAATTCATGTGGCACTCGTAAGTATACTTTGAATCATCTCAACTGGTAAATTGGCAGAATTACTGAATATTAACAACAAATAATATTAGAATAAAATTCATAATGCCCAGTAGCTGTTGATTCTGTTAGTAGTTTTCTGGCTGATTTGTGATTTGCTTACTGTAGTCCAGCAGCGTAGGCACTGGGTCAAAGGGTACTAACACATTAACCACGATGCTAGTTGTCCTCGTTAGGTACCACTTTACCTCGCTTGCAGTAGTTGGCATGTATCGACTTTCGCCGCTGAGGTAGTAATTAACAGCACTTGATAAGATCCCTCCCATCAAGCTCCCAGTGGTTCCTTATGTGATTTCTTAATCAGAATATATCAGCCTCTGGGTTCAAGGGCTCCCGACAGTGACATAGGACGCTCTCGAATGGACTTAATTTAGTTTTCTTGTTTGGTGTTGTTCGGATCCTGCATAAGACTGCTGGCCACGGTATGCATTCCTCATGATGCTTATTATTGTTTGATTCCATTTATTTGTTCAATTTGACCTCCTGACTCTGGGTGATGTGAACAATGCTCATCGGTCAACATAATTCCTGACAAACTCAAGGAAATGTGTTCTTTGGTCAGCGTTGATTTGACATGGCAGTCCCTATTTAGGAACGTAGTCCTTGATCATAGTTTTTGCTGTGTGTGGGTGGCAGTGGTTTTTCTTGCTGGAATAGCTTCCACCCATCTTGAAAGCTTGTCTACTATTACCAGTATGTTTGAATATCCTTGACACTGGCAAAGTAATGTAGTCCACTTGTAAGTGTAAAAATGGACCAGGTGGGGCAGGAGCACTTAATTGTAGTAACTTTTCCACTACTCCAAGATTTCATTTCCGGCTTGTTGTGCATCTATCAAACATCTGTCAAGCTTGTGCCCTGAATGTTGGATTTCCCTACCACTCGGAGATTCTGTTGATCATCCTTTTCACTACAATGTGTCCTAGGAAGCCACGTGGTTAAAGCTACTAGCCTGACTAGTGCCATAACTCTATGTTCCATCACTGTTTAACCCCCCACCATTTTCCACCCAGAACCACTTTTCTTATTTAGAGCATTGAGCTTGCATCTCTTGAATATCTTGTATGTGCATCTGTGATACAGATTTCAACTCAAATTCCAAAATTTCAGTTGTTGGGTTCATGGTATATGTTCTCATACTTTGAATTCTTTGACCATTAAACTTTAATTTCTTTCCCTGCATTCTTTTCTGCAAGTTCTTCTGTGAATACATTTCCATGGCTTTCCATTGTAGTTATTTGGGGTGGCTTTTACATTTTAATACGGCAACTTCTGATATCAATTGTGTGTCATTAATGAGTTCTTGTACTAATTGGCTATTCTTGATTGGGGTCCTACAGCTGTAAGAAATTCTCGATTTCCATAGGTTTCCAAAATCATGAACGACTCCAAAAGCATGCCGAGAATTAGTTTAGATATTAGCTGATCCTTCTGTTACCTTGCAGGCTTCAGTTAGTACCATTTGAATTTCCCTCTCAGTCGTTGTAGAGTCATCATTGTACAAACCTTTGGCAGAGTAATAACCACCAGTATGCTGTTGGTCTCCATGTTCTTGAGTTAAGACTGCCATCATGTGTTTCTCATTTACATACAGGGTAGATGATTTTCCTGTGTCAGGGATTCTTAAAGCAGGTGCAGTATACAAAGTCGTCTTTAAAGCTTGAAACACTTTTCAGTTGCTCATTAAGAGTCACAAGGTCATCTGGGCACTTACAGCTTTCAGCAGATTGTTGAGCTGTTGAGTAATAGTTGATGGATCTACCACTGTAGGGGTTAGTTTGTCAATACATCAATTGGCCCTGTAATAGATTGTGAGTCTCCTTACATAGGTTTCATAAGTCCTGCTTGCCTTCACTGCCTTGGTCTTTACTAAAGCAAGCTGTAACATAACTGCCAATCTTGTTTCATCACTGTTATCCTCACTTGAGTCACTAGGAGTTATTGTAGAGTCCATGTCATGCCTATCTTGTAATTCCTCAGTTTAGATGGTGTCATTGTCTTGGAATAAAGTCCGATGTAGAGAGTATTTCCCAAGGAGAAGTGCCATTGGCTGGACTGTTCCCTTGAAGTTCCTGCAGAGTCTTTTGATTTTCTTTCAATCTGCTTTAAAGCTTGATACACTGCACTGCACTTTGTCCACAATCTCAAAATATTGTTAAATTGCAACTAAAATCTTAATGCGTTGTTCTACAACCAAAGTTTTCTTTTGCATTCCATTGGCTTTCATGTATTTAAGTAGTTTCGTATCTTCCAGCTTGCACGTATTCAATTTTTTACAGATCTGTTTTTTCAAAATAGCAGCTTAGTAACTTCCTCACTCCTACTTCCATCCAATGAACTAGGTTTTCTCTCAGACAGTTTGGAATTAGAAAAGCTCTTATCTCTTTTGTTTGTGCGCTAAAAATTTCTACTTCATCTATTTGCTAAAAATTTCCACATCACTTGCAATTCTTCTAAGTCCATAAATCTTTGCAATCATCCTTGCCAATGACGCAAGATTGTTGGACTCTGATGTCTTGATCCAAGGCTGTTTTGGAAATCAGAAAGTGGCATAAAACTTGTTACTTCACAATAATTTTATTAAGCATTAATAGAACAGAGACTTGGAAACAGTAAGAGGAGTAGAGGTTAGTAGCTAAGAACAGGGAAAAGATAAAAGATGGTGTGGCAGTATGATCAGCTGTTCTTATAGCGTAGGTAAGAAATGTTCCATTCAGATTTGATATGTGGATGAAATTAACTGTTTTTCTTTTTCTCTGTTGTAGGCTGGACAGGTTTAGATGAGGATGAGGATGCACATGTCTGGGAAGACAACTGGGATGATGACAATGTAGAGGATGACTTTTCTAACCAGTTAAGGTAAAATTCACCACAGGCCATTCCTGGGTAATGAATGCCAAACCATATGTTTATAACATCCATACATACAAACGAGCTGGTGTCCATTAATTGGGCATTCATAAGTACG
This sequence comes from Mobula birostris, assembly GCF_030028105.1. Taxonomy (NCBI): domain Eukaryota; kingdom Metazoa; phylum Chordata; class Chondrichthyes; order Myliobatiformes; family Myliobatidae; genus Mobula; species Mobula birostris. The sequence goes on along the minus strand of NC_092372.1, from coordinate 147,071,078 downwards.
GCTACATTAAATATATCAAGGGGATGTGACATAGGAAGAAAATTTCATGGTATTGGTAAAAAGCGTGTTGAAGCCATCATTTGTAAAGAGTCAAAGAGAACTTTTCTGTTATAACCTGGGAGAGCAGATCACACATGAAAATTACATTGAGGAAAGATTGGTTTTATAATCAAAAATATTCATCATCTTCAAGGTCATACAACACTATCTGTTTTGGCAATTTTACAAAATTCATGTGTGCATTTCACTTAAGAATTAATTAATGTATGAGACGTACCCCCAGTGATTGTATTAGAAATTTAGAATTGGAGAGGATTTGAGATGCAATGTAAAATGATGTTGTATATTTTTCCTTGGCACTGGGAGTGGCTGGATTTTTCTGGTCATTTATTTTAACACATTGGGTGACATGGTAGTGGTTATTAAATATATCAATAGGATATGGCATAGGAAGAGAATTATAGCACTAGCAACCGGGTTTCAAATCCGCAACTCTCTGTAAGAAGTTTGTACTCCCTGTGGCATAGGATTAGAATTACGGTGCCAGCGACTGGGTTTCAGTTCCACCGCTCTCTGTATGGAGTTTGTACTTTCTTCCTGTGACTGGTTGGGTTTCATCTGGCTGTTCCAGTTCCTCCCACATTCCAAGGACATTTGGATTCGTAGGTTAATTGGTCACATGGGTATAATCAGTCTTACTGGGCCGGAAGGGACTGTTACTATGCTGTAGCTCTCTAAATAATTAGAATTGACCATTAAAATTGGATGATTGGGTTATTTAGGAGATAAGACCATAAGATATAGGAGTAGAGGTAGGTCATTTGGCCCATCGAGTCTGCTCTGCGATTCAATCATGGGCTGATCTGGTATGGGGAGAATGAACAATGTCCCTCCATTGAACTTAAATAAGAACAGACCAGGTTAGTGGCCTTGTGTGCTGTGAGAGTTTTAATTTTAATTGTAGAGCAGATCAATTCCTTTATATCTCATTTCATGTTGAGATGTATAATTGGTGTTAGGGTAAGGTGTTTCTAGATTGAAACATCTTGTCATTTCGGGTTGTGGAAATGTTGCTTTCTTTCATGGTGATAGCAGCTGTTTAATTGAGAAGACTGCATTGTTCTATAAAATCTAATTAAGTTTACTGCTTGGAAAAACTTGTCATCCCTTTATCTACAACTCCTGGTGATCTTTTGTCATGTAGCTAGGACGGTCTTATCAAATGGGTCATTCAGCATTAATAGAAATTGGTTGAAGTTAATTTCAGTATTTTTCAGTGAACGAAAAGTTGGTGACAAAGCTGTTGATTTTGCACTTTCACTGAAGTCATTTGAACAGGGTGCAAAATCTCAGTAAATTTGCTGGTAGTTTTTTCTTAGTAATATAAAGGTAAATTTGGCTTTTTATTTGAAAGACATGGCTCCGATTGATTTTTAAAGTAAGTAATCTTGGATTGGAATTTTCTACCAGTAATAATAAATGGCTGTTTCCTGAACTTGAGACCAAGTGTGATAGGTCTCTAGAGATTGAGGATGGAGTGATGAAATATCTCCTGTCCAGTCAGAGAATTGTTTATCTATTTTGATCTAAAAGTGAGAGAGAGAGTACACTGTGTGCATTGTTTCTCTTCTACAGTATTTCTCTTCAGTGAAAACTGCATACAGTTTGTCGTTTTGAGTTACATTTACCCAAAACATTTCAATTTTTCATTTTGAAAGTATTTTCACATTTGCAGTTTATAATATTTCATCTGTAAATGTTTTTATTTATTTTAAACTCAGTTGAAGTCTAGACTCTTGATTCAGAAAGAATGACTTGACTTGTTTAGGTAACTTGTGGTATGAATGAACAGAGGTATCTAACTTAATTTGACCACTACTTTAGTTCCAGCATATACAGTTGCCAGAAACACTTTGTGAACCCTTTGCAATGACCTTTTTTTTTTTGCATTAATCACTCATAAGATGTGGTTGATCTTCATCCAAGTCACAATAATAGACAAACACAATCTGCCTAAACTAATAACATATAAACAGTTGTATTTTTCATGTCCTTATTGAATACATTGTTTAATCATTCACAGTACAGGCTGGAGAAAGTATGTGCACCCTTGTATTTAATAACTAGTAGAAACTCCTTTAGCAGCAATAACCTCCACCAAACATTTCCTGTAGCTGTTGATCAGACTTTCACACCAGTGAGAAGGAGTTTTAGACCATTTCTCCATACAAAACTGTTTCAGTTCATCAATTTTTTGGGATACCTTGCATGAATAGCCCTCTTCAGGTCATGCCACAGCACCTCAACTGGATTAAGATCTGGACTTAGCTACTCCAAAACACAAATTTTCTTCTTTTTAAATCATTCTGTTGATTTACTCTTGTGTTTCGGTTCATTGCATGACCTAACTTCTATTAAGCTTTAGATGATGGACATTCTTAATACAATTTTGAATTCATTGTTCCCTCAACAATTGCAAACTGTCCAGTCCCGAAGGCAGCAAAGCAAACCAAACTGTGATACTCATTCCACAATGCTTCAGAGTTGGGATGATTTTTTGGTGTTGGTGTGCAGTGCCCTTTTTCCTCCAAAGATAGTGGTGTGCATTTCTGCCGAAGAGTTCATCTTTTGTCTCTCTTCACAGAGCATTGTCCCAGAATTATTGTGGAACAACCAGGTTGTCTTTTGCAAACTTAAGATGTGCAGCAATGTTGTTTTTGGAGAGCAGTGTTTTCCTCCATAGTGTCCTTCCATGAACACCATTCTTGTTCAGCATTTTTCTTATAGTGGACACATGAGCAAAGACTTTAGCAAGTTCTAGAGATTTCTGCAGGTCTTTTGCTGTTACCCTTGGGTTCTTTTTCAGTATTGTATTTTTCAGCATTGCATGTTGTGCTCTTGGTGTGATATTTGCTGGATGCCCACTCCTAGGGAGAGTAGTAACAGTACACTGAATTTCTTCCATTTCAAGACAATTTCTCTTGCTGTGGACTGATGAACGCTCAGGTCTTCAGCAATGCTTTTGTAGCCTTTTCCAGCTTCAAGCATCTCTACAATTAATCTAAAAGTTGTTTTGATCGAGGGATTGTACAGCCAAACAGAGCTTTCTTGAAGAGCAGCCTCTGTCAGTAACCTGACTTCGTGTGTCTTTTTTTTATAGGGCAGGGCACCTCTACAACCCACACCTCCAGTCTCACCTCAGTGATTGGAACACCTGCCTCCAAATAGCTTTTGTAGAAGACGTTACCCCAGAGGTTTACATAATTCTATGAACATAGACTATGATTGCTTAAATGGTGTACTCAGTATTGACAAGAAGTACAATTATTTGTGTGTTATTAGTTTATGCAGATCGTGTTTGTCTATTATTGTGACTGACGAAGGCAGACCACATTTTAAGTAATTAATGCTGAAAACTAAGTAATTGTAAAGAGTTCACAAACTTTTTCTTAACAACTATGTACTACTTCTGTCCTTCGAAAGCTAACAGATTTATTCCACAGTGAATCTTCCTGCTCAACCTGAATCATTAAATCCTTTTCCCCACAGCAGCTGCCTCATTGTTTATTTCCAGCATTCTATAATATTTCATATTGTTAATGATCTTGGGTTATTCTGTGGACACAGGTATTTTTTTCATGCTTTCTATTGTCATTGACATGTCTTGTGTTGAGGTTTCCTGCTATTAAATCCAGCTGTTTAATTCTTGGATTCGACTGTTTAATTTTTTTCTGCAGTTTAATGATTATCTGCTTCTATTTCTTATAAGTACTTGTATATAAGTAACTGCTTACTATGATTCCTAGTTGGTATAGTATGCACAACCATTTAATAAGCCTCTGGTAGCTCTACAAAGTATACTGGAAAGCTCTGCAAGCTGATTTGTTTTGCATTAAGTGAATAAGCATGTGCTCATTGGTTAACTTGGTACTGCAGTGCAGGCTGTCCCTGGGTTATGAATGAGATCTGTTCCTCAGTCTGTCTTTAAGTCGAGTTTCTAGGTAGGGCGGGACAGGTACATAGGGTTCTTCTTTATCGTCAGTTAGTCAAATGTTTGTCTTAGTATATAGTATATATTTTACCTTTCCATGCATATAAAACACTTAAGAAACACTTCCAAATACATTAAATATTTGGTCTGGCAAATAACCTCCCCCCCTCATAATTTTTTTCAGCATTTCAGGAAAATCACTCGCAGCACTTACATCGGCACTTGCTGCTTCACCTTGCACTTTAATATTATGTAAATTTGCCCTCACTTTGAAACAATTGAACTAACCTCTACTCGCAACAAATTCTTCATCACAATCGCCTTCACTTGCTGCACAGGCTGGTGTTGAAGCACATCAGCTCCTGTCTGAATGGCAGCTTAGGTCCGCTTGAAGTTGCCTACTGAAGTGACAGGTCTACAGCAGGTGCTATCTCATTGGCTCTTCACACAACCCTGGAACATCTGGACAGCAAAGATGCATTCATCAAGATGCTCATTATCAATTATTGCTTGGCACTTAACACCATCATCCCCTCAAAACTAATCAGTACACTCTAAGACCTGGGCCTCAGTACCCCTTGTGCAATTTCCTCACCTGTAGACCCCAGTCAGTTTGGATCGACAAAAAATTTCCATCAGCGTAGGAGCACCTCAGGAATGTGTACTTAGCTTCCTGCTCTATTCGCTTTACAGTTTTACTATGTGGCTACCATGTACAAGTTTGCTCTTAACACCAGTATTGTGGGCTGTATTGAAGGGGATGATGAATTAGTATATAGGAGGGTGATTGAAAACTTGGCTGAGTGGTGCAATAACAACAATCTCTCACTCAATGTCAATAAGACCAAGGAATTGGTTGTAGACTTCAGATGTTGGAAACCAGAGCTCCATAAGCCAGTAATTATCGGAGGATCAGAAGTGGAGAAGGTCAGTAAGTTAGTAACTTTAAAATCCTGGGTGTCACTATCTCAGAGGACCTGTTCTAGAACCATCATACAAAATGATTGCAAAGAAAGCACAACTGGATTTCCTCAGGTGGAGATTTGCGCTTACTATTTCTTAAAATTTGCAACAGTTTGCTGAATGAATTTTCCTGATATGAGTAATTTTTTTAAATAATTCCTTCCCTTCAAATATTAATGGCAATGGGGAGAAAAAGGATCAGCCATTATTGAATAGCGGAGCAGACTCAATGGGCCAAATGGCCTAATTCTGCTCCAATGTCTTATTCGCTGATGTCTTTTGGAATTCATCGGGATCAGGAATAAGAAGAATGATATACTCCATGCTGAAATTCTGAAGTTTTCCAAACAGTGGAGCTCTTGTATATGTTCAGCAATACAGAATTAACCAGAATCATGATTTTCTCATCTTGCCTCAATTCATGTTTTAATCTACTTCTATGATTAGCTATATTTAGAACTCAAGAAGTTTAAAGTTATTTTTCGGATGCAAGTTATTGCCCAAACCTAATTGCCCTGGAAAAGTTTGTGAGCAGTGGCATTAAACTACTACAGTCATTTTGGCAGGAGGGCACTATACAATCTTATTGGGTAGGACATTCCAGGACACACCAGCAATGAAGAAATTAATATTTGTGTCCACGTCAGTATAGTGTATCACTTAGAGAGTAAACTGCACAAAGCAGTGTTTTTATACGTTGCTGCCCATGGTTTGTAGCTGGGGGGGGGGGCGGTCATTGGAGTAGCTGGGCAAATAACTGCAGCATATGGTGTATATTACAGCCTCCTAGCAGCAGTGTGGATGGGGTTCCAATCAAGTTAATGCTTTGGCCTGATTTCAGACTTCTACTATCAGCACTACATGAACCCAGGCTATTCTATCCCATGTATGCTTGTAGACGGTACAAAAACCTTGTCATGTCAGGAAGTGATTCTTTGACCTTTTGTGACCATCATATTTAATGATTAGCTTTATTTGTCACATGTACACTGGAACATAGTCAAATACACCATTTGCACCAGTGACCAACACAGTCTGACTAGGTGCTTGGGACAGCCCACAAGTCTTGCCATATTTCTGACATCAGCATAGCATGCCCACAACTGATTAACCCGAATCCATACGTCTTTGGAATGTAGGAGGAAATTGGACTTGCCTGGAGGAGACCCACGCAACCAGGGAGAGAATGTACTGCTCCTTACATATAGCGGTGGGAATTGAGCCCTGACTGGTGATTGCATTACGCTACCGTGCCACCCAGCATTATTGATATGGTTGGTCCAGTTGCATTTTGGAAGCTGGGAGGGACTCAGTGATAGTATTGCCATTGAATATTAACGTTGGGTAGGGTTAGTTACTGGACTCTTTGATTATTATCTGGCACTGATGTGGCATGACTGTCCTTAGGAGATCCTGGGACTGACAAGCAAAGGTATCTATCTTTGTGTGAGGTACGATTCCAAGGCACTGGAGTGTTTTTCCTTTTGATGCCAGTTGACTTCAGGTTTATCGTGGTGTCTTTAGATCACATTCAGCCAAATTCTGCTTTGAGCTTTCAATCCATCTCTCTGGGCCAAGACTGTGATGCTGTTAGGAGCCAAGTACTGTAATCCATTACCCAAACTGGGCATCTGTGATAAGTAAGAGCTGCAAATTGGTGATGGCGTACATCACTGAAAAAACTGATGGGTTTTAATTACTCTGAATATGTTTGTCCTGTACTTTTGCGAATAGCCATGTATTTGGACCAGAAGATACCAGTTTTATAGTAGATATAATTATAGGCACAGTAACTAGTTCTGAAATATAGGTATTCAGCTGGGATGTTGCCTGCTGCATTGTTTGCAGCTGGTTTTAATTTCATATTTATCCAACTCCTGAACTTGGTGCATTAATAAAGGCAATGATGTCTTATGCCACTTTTAACATAGAAACATAGAAAATAGGTGCAGGAGTAGGCCATTCGGCCCTTTGAACCTGCACCGCCATTCAGTACGATCACAGCTGATCATCCAACTCAGAACCCTGTACCTGCCTTCTTTCCATACCCCCTGATCCCTTTAGCCACAAGGGCCATATCTAACTCCCTCTTAAATATAGCCAATGAACCGGCCTCAACTGTTTCCTGTGGCAGAGAATTCCACAGATTCACCACTCTCTGTGTGAAGAAGTTTTTCCTCATCTCGGTCCTAAAAGGCTTCCCCTTTATCCTCGAACTGTGACCCCTTGTTCTGGACTTCCCCCAACATCGGGAACAATCTTCCTGCATCTAGCCTGTCCAATCCCTTTAGAATTTTATACGTTTCAGTCAGATCCCCCCTCAATCTTCTAAATTCCAGAGAGTATAAGCCTAGTCGATCCAGTCTTTCATCATATGAAAGTCCTGCCATCCCAGGAATCAATCTGGTGAACATTCTTTGTACCCCCTCTATGGCAAGAATGGCTTTCCTCAGATTAGGGGACCAAAACTGCACACAATATTCTAGGTATGGTCTTACCAAGGCCTTGTACAACTGCAGTAGTACCTCCCTGCTCCTGTACTCGAATCCTCTTGCTATGAATGCCAGCATACCATTTGTCTTTTTCACCACCTGCTGTACCTGCATGCCCACATTCAATGACTGGTGTATAATGACACCCAGGTCTCGTTGCCCCTCCCCTTTTCCTAATCGGCCACCATTCAGATAATAATCTGTTTTCCTGTTCTTGCCACCAAAGTGGATAACCTCACATTTATCCACATTAAATTGCATCTGCCATGAATTTGCCCACTCACCCAACCTATCCAAGTCACCCTGCATCCTCTTAGCATCCTCCTCTCAGCTAGCACTGCCGCCCAGCTTTGTGTCATCTGCAGACTTGGAGATGTTGCATTTCATTCCCTCATCCAAGTCATTAATATATATTGTAAACAACTGGGGTCCCAGCACTGAGCCTTGCGGTACCCCACTAGTCACTGCCTGCCATTCTGAAAAGGTCCCATTTATTCCCACTCTTTGCTTCCTGTCTGCCAACCAATTCTCTATCCACATCAATACCTTACCCCCAATACCGTGTGCTTTAAGTTTTCATATTTATTTTATACTAAATAATCTTTATTTGTTAGGGCGAGGGGTGTTGATGCGCCTCGCTGCTGGGCAAGTAACGGTTTTTGAACCTGCTGTGGATGCTACATAAGCTCCTTCCTGATAGAAGTGGGACTATCAATTCATGTGCAGGGTGGGTGGGATCCTTCATGATGTTACTGGCCCTTTTCCAGCACCTTTCTGTATACATGTCCTTGATGGTGGGTAGGCTGGTGCCAATGACGCGTTGTAGTGCCTCCCTGTCTGCCACAGTGCAGCTTCCATACCAAGCAGTGATGCAGCTTGCAAACAGCTTCTTAAAATAGCGATTTTTAAAATTGAGAGGCGCAAATACAGTAGACAGTACATTTTTCTCAGGGTTGAAATGTCTAATGCTACATTTACAGTGAGGGGAGAGGGTGGTTTAGTTCAAAGGAGATGTGCAGGGTGAAGTTTTTTTAAAATACAAAGTGGTGGATGCCTGGAATACACTGCTAGGTGTTGTACTTGAGACAAACACAACAAAGAGTTTAAGAGGTTGGAAGGTAAGCACATGAATGTACAGGCAGTGGACAGATATGGACATTGTGTAGACAGAAAAGATTAATTTAGTTAGGCATTTAATCACTAGATTAATTATTTGGCACAACGTTGTGGGCTGAAGGATCTGTTCCTATGCTATACTATTCTATGTTCTGTTTCATGTGTTTTCTGTGCCAGACCCCAGGATAGATAGAGGATGTCCACATTGTGCAGACAGGATAGTCTCCACAAGGACAGTGTGATGTTCACTTCCAGTGTTATCACTGATAAGTGGGTTGGCCACAGTAGATTGGTAAATTCATTGTTCAAGTTTATCTCTCATTGATTCACTCGCTACCTGCTTGGTCAGTGGTAGTGCTGTCACGACACTCAAGAAGGAGAAGCAATGATTCATTGGCAGCAGAACAGTAGAAGGTAATTGTGCAGTTTTCTTTTGCTTGACCTAATGCCATGAGACTTGAGCAAGTCTAGAGCCAACATTAAGCATTCTGAGGCTTCTCTCTCCTGTCTGTGTTCTACAGTGCTGCTGAGTCTAACCAGTAGGACAAGATATACCCAAGAATTGTGATGGAGGGCTCAGGCTTATTGTTTGTTGTGCATGATCCTCTGAATACAGCCAATGTCAGAGTAATGCCTGACCTGTCCTTAGGACAGCTCTCCCAAATCGTCCGCCACATACTTGAGGGAAACTTGGCAGTATCCAAATGTAGTGCCTTGTGTAACACTTGGTGATCTGTCTCTTCTGTTTCTGTTTAAATTTAGCAGCAATGGTACAATCGGGTCATTTGGTGGGAACGATTGCGTCTGGGTTGCATGCAGGTAATACCGGGTGAGGATGTCAGAATTCCTGCTGTGAAGGTGGAATTACATTGGGTCATATCCTCATCTGGCCTCAGATTGCTGGCCTACTCTTGGATCATGCTGCTTTTTAATGAGGTCTGGGTCACCTCAATTTCTACCAGCACAGCAGAGGGCCTGATTAACCCTAACATGAAAGGTAATACATAAATGAAGTCATATTCTCATCTGCACTTTTAACCAGGTCACTTATTCTGATTGTAGAATTATAAACTTTGAATTTGTGTTTTTAAGGAGATTGGGTTGTTCAATTTAGTGGATATAATAAGAAGTGCTTCCATCTACCAGATTGCTGGAAGATCCCTTATCTAAGATGTTGAAAGGATCACTGAACATGAACTGAAGATGGCAGAGGAACTGTATGCGTATTTTGCATCAGTCTTCACAGTGGAAGACATCTGCAGTATACCGGACATTCAAGAGTGTCAGCGAACTGAAGTTTGTGCAGTGAAAATTACGACTGCAAAGGTGCTCGGGAAGCTTAATGGTCTGAGGGTGGATAAATTTCCTGGACCTGATGGAATGCACCTTCGGGTTCTGAAGGAAGTAGCTGGAGAGATTGTGGAGGCATTAACGATAATCTTTCAATAATCGATAGATTCTGGCATTGTACCGGATGACTGGAAAACTGTAAATGTTACTCCACTATTTAAGAAGGGTAGGAGGCAGCAGAAAGGAAACTATAGACCTGTTAGCCTGACATCAGTGGTTGGGAAGTTGTTGGAATCGATTGCTAGGGATGAGATTATGGAGTACCTGGAGGCACATGACAAGATAAGCCAAAGCTGGCATGGTTTCCTGAAAGGAAAATCCTGCCTGACAAACCTCCTGCAATTCTTTGAGGAAATTACAAGCAGGGTAGATAGAGGAGATGCAGTAGATGTGGTGTACTTGGATTTTCAGAAGGCCTTTGACAAGGTGCCATACTTGAGGCTGCTAAGCAAGATAAGAGCCTATGGAATTACAGGGAAGTTAATAGCATGGGTGGAGCATTGGCTGGTCAGCAGAAAACAGAGAGTGGGAATAAAGGGATCCTATTCTGGCTAGCTGCCGGTTACCAGTTACACAGGTTGGTGTTGGGAATGCTGCTTCTTACGATGTATGCCAATGATTTGGACTACGGTATTAATGGATTTGTGGCTAAATTTGCCAGTGATCAAAGACAGGTGGAGGAGTGGGTAGTGTTGAGGAAACAGAGAGCCCTGCAGAGAGACTTAGATAGTTTAAGGGAATGGGCAAAGAAGTGGCAAATGAAATACAATGTGGGAAAGTGTATGGTCATGCAGTTTGGTGGAAGAAATAAACGGACAGACTATTATTTAGATGGGGAGAGAATTCAAAATGCAGAGATGTAAAGGGACTTGGGAGTCCTTGTGCAAGATGCCCTAAAGGTTAACCTCCAGGTTGTGAAGAAGGTGAATGCAATGTTGGCATTCATTTCTAGAGGTGTAGAATATAAGAGCAAGGATGTGATGTTGAGGCATTCGTGAGACCACACTTGGAGTATTGTGTGCAGTTTTGGGCTCCTTATTTTAGAAAGGGTATACTGACATTGGGGAGGGTTCAGAGAAGATTCACGAAAATGATTCCAAGAATGAAAGGGTTACTGTATGAGGAACGTCTGGCAGCTCTTGAGCAGTATTCCCTGGAGTTCAGGAGAATGGGGGGGGGGGGATCTTATAGAAACATTTCAAATGCTAAAAAGCCTGAACAGATTAGATATGGCAAAGTTATTTCCCATGGTAGGGGATTCTCGGACAAGAGGGCACGGCTTCAGGATTGAAGGGTGTCCTTTTAGAACTAAGATGCGGAGAAATTTCTTTAGTCAGAGGGTGGTAAATCTGTGGAATTTGTTGCAATGAGCGGCTGTGGAGGACAAGTCATTAGGTGTATTTAAGGCAGGGATAGATAGGTTCTATCTATCTTGATGGATAGGGCGTCAAAAGGTATGGGGTGAAAGTAGGAGCGTGGAGATGACTGGAAGGATTGGATTTGCCCATGATTGAATGGTGGAGCAGATTCGAGGAGCTGAATGCTGCCTTCTGCTCCTCTATCTTTTGGTTTTATGGTCTTAACATGAACTTTGCTCTCTGTTGTAAATTCAGCTGTATGCATTCCAATCATTGGCACTTTAAAATGCCATAAAAATTTACAAAAATAAATATGTTATTACAAAAGGAATAATGAGGTATTATTCTTCATGGACTGTTTAGAGACGGGGGATGATAGTAACAAGAAAAGGGCATGTCCTAGGTACTGACCATCCTTAATGATGGACAGCGCTTTGAGGCAGTGCCTCTTAAAGATGTCCTTGATGGTGAGGATGGCTGTGTCCATGATGAAGATGGCTGAGATTACAACACTCTGTAGCCTTTTTCCATCCTGCACATTGGAGCCTGCATATCATGCGGTGATGCAACCATTCAGAATGCTGTCCATCATACATTTATAGAAATTTGCAAGAGTCTTTGACATACCAAATACCAAAACTTCAAACTCTTAATGAAATAGAGCCACATGCTTGCCTTCTTTGTGATTTATCAATGTATTGGCCCCACAGTAGATCCTCTGACTTGTTAATGCCAAGGAACTTGAAGGTACTCTTGCATTCCACATTGAAATTGAGATGGAACATCACTCACTACTTGGGTTTGGGGGAGTGGGGGGGCGGGGTGAGAAAGTCAGTTAAAATGACCTTTTTTTTAATATTATAGATGTGGTTTGTTCATGATTTCTTGTGAGAGTGAAATCATAGAATCTTGCATCATAGAAGGAAATTTTAGTATGTTGTCCTGATGTGAAATTAACTAGTTAGTCTCAGCCTTAGATTTTTAAAAAAATCTTATTATGGATCAGCAGTTTTTCTCTAAGTATTTGTAATTTTTGAAAGATGCTGCTGGATCTCTTCAAAAGTATATAATGTGCTCCATGTTTCAATTCTGGATCTAGCTTGATTATTGGAAAATTATATATGTATTGTATAATGTCTCTCTATCTGTGTAATAAAAATTTACATTTATCACCATATCTCAGAAATGAGAAGGTAAACAAACTGTTTTTTGATAATGCAGAACAAAATGTTTATCAGGAATCAATGGTTTTCAAAGCTATGAACAATCTAGAAAGAATTTGGAATGTATGGGTTGAAGATGTGCAACCAAATTTATGATAAATATTATTAGCACCCTGAAGTTTTCATGGTTTATTAACATTTCTAAAACTTAATCTCCCATTTATTTCCTATAGCTATTTTGAAGCATATGTTCCTGCAAAGTCCACTCTCTACCATATTAATATTGGGATTTTATTTTTGCCTTGTCATTTATCCAGAGGTTTGAAGGTCCATGTTTTTTCTTGTGCTCTCCTGATACCCAGACCTCTTCCACCAAATGATTTTCAACAGTTCCTTGGAGTAAATTTCATCATAGATTAACAAAAATCAAAACTTAAGACAGATGTTTCAAATGAAAATGTTTGCCTTAGTTCTTGTTAGCAGCTAAGTAAGAAGTGCTTTTGTACCTGCCACCTTGAACCACACAGATGAGAAGATCATAAGAGGATACTTTGCATTATGGTACACTGCTGCATCAGAATTTAATAAATTCTGTTCATTGTCATAAAACCTCTTTTTAGCTAAATTAAATGTGTGGTTATTACAATGAGCTTGCCAATGAAATCTTGAAGAAAGCATTGTCCACATCTGAGAAGATTAGAAAAATAATTCTAGGCTGAGTATTACCTGCAATTCTGCAAAGCTGTACTAATGAAAAGATGTGGAGTCAGGGTGGGATTGGTTATCGTGGGGGAAGGAAATAGAATCTTGGAGCAGTCCTGGATCTCTTAGCAAGTTAATGTTATTTCATTTTTTTTTCAGAGCTGAACTAGAAAAATTTGGATACAAGATGGAAACTTCATAGCTGAATCAATACTACAGGATATGAATGTTTTGAAGATGTAGAACAAGAGAACCCTGTGTAATTAAAATAGTTGTGGCTGAAAACACAACTTTGTGGAGAATGAAAAGTTGCATAAAATTCTGTTGCAAAGGGCAGTTTTTCTCTTGACTTTTGTTTTATTTTCCTAAAGTGAGTTCTGTATTTAAATTTTCCATACTTGGTAATGATCATAATCTCAAAGAATTGGGGTGCAATGTGGACAAACTCAAAATTGTACAGATTTCACCCAGGTTCATGGTTTATGTCGAAAGTGCAAGGGTTTACTTACCAACTTTGGGTTTCAAGTGACACTCTTAGTATTTTGCCATTTTTTTAATGATGAGTTCTGAAGTGGGCTGGGTCATAAATGCCATTTCAAAAAGAACTTTAAACTTTATGACTTATGTTTTGCGTCATGTTAAATTGAGCAGCTTATTTGAAATTATTTGAACAAGAGGGCTGAGTATTCGGCTTTAAGAAAATAAAATTTAACTTGTTGAACATGCTTTTGGATACTTTTGTGTTTCAACCTTCTGTTTAACAGATCTACCAAATGGTTTGACATTGCCTTAGTAGTAGTAGTAGTAGTAGTACTTAAAGTTCTAAAATACAGGTGGCATATAGATTCTGGTTGCTGAAAGTGAGTAAAATTACACAAACCAAAAAGGTAACTTCAGGCTGTATGACAGGACCCTGCATGATTAGTTTTGGAAGGGAGTAGTTTCTGAATTATCAGTGGACTATCCTTTGTTTGTACTTCTGATAATTTCCCTATACCTCAAATAAAAATGATGGGGGGGGAAATGACCCTCTTAAATTTTGTCAGTTACATGGTGCTTGATGAGTCCAATGTGGGAACAGCAGACTCTTCTGCACAGCAGCAGGAGGACGCTGATTGAGAGATGTGGTTAGTTTGTGAGGCACTTCTGTCAGTTGCATAGGACTTGCATCTATAATTTGAAATTGTTTTTTTTTCAATGAAATCATTAATTTAAAAATTGCAATTATAGGAGTGAGTTAAAACAAATAGCAACTCCATTTTATAATGTGATGTTGGCATTATCTTCCAGGTTTTAAGTAAACCTGTCAACAAGATCTCATTTGTTGACTATTTCTCATGCTAGGAATAAGTAATCTCGATTTGGTTTTTTTGGAATATGAGCAGTTGCTCTTGAATCTTGTTTATCGACTTCAGTGCTCGAGAAATAAATATTGTGAAGCTCAGAAGTAAATATGCTCATAACATTCGCTGGGTTGGCTAGGATCTGGTAATTAATATTTTATATCAACCTTTCATCAAAAATGTTAACCTCTTGTTTTCTTTCACTGGAGAGGCTGTTTTCTGTAATGTCAGCAAGGCAACTTACTGCATCAGCCTTCAAGAGCCATCTTCCTCAAAATCTGTCCCCTGGAATTTCCATTTCTGAATCCCCTTTCCTTTGATACTCCAATCTTTCAACTTCCCCAGACAACTGCAGTCTCCGATTTCCCCCATTGCTTTATGTCGCCCAGCTCCTATCAATCCAAGCTAACCTGACTCACTGTACTGTACCCATCCTCAGTAATTTCATCTCCCTCAGCTTGCCCCATGTTCTACTACTAACCTAGGTGCTTCACAGAACAACTGGCAGTCATAATATGGTAATAATATAACAATCTGGCTAGCAGTAGAACAGGAAACCTGCTGGGAGGGGGGTGGGGTGGGATGAAAACTAACCTATAGTTAATTGCTGAGTATATCTGAGAAACCCATACTGTTTCTGGTATGGAAATTA
The DNA here is from genome assembly GCF_030028105.1 of Mobula birostris. Classification (NCBI taxonomy): domain Eukaryota; kingdom Metazoa; phylum Chordata; class Chondrichthyes; order Myliobatiformes; family Myliobatidae; genus Mobula; species Mobula birostris. Next base: position 147,055,948 of record NC_092372.1, on the reverse strand, counting down.
TTGAGTTAAGAACATGGATTCTCGCATTTGATTTGTTTTAGTTAATTCCAAGTTTAATTGCAAGTTTACAATAATAGTTGTATTCCACAGCAGTGATTTAAAGTTCTTGCCTTCAAGTGATTATAAAGTTGATTGGAAAATTGGATCTGCATTTTAAAAAAAACAGCCTTGTTCTGTAGATGGGCATTAAATACAAAAATATAATTGTTAGTCTTCAATATGTAGTTTCATTTAACCCTCAGCAGCATACCATGACTGAGTCTGACAGATGTAATTAAATGCATAGTTAATTATGTACATGGCTTGGAATCAGTACTCTCTTTGAATCAAAAAGTCTCGTCCAGTGATTGGAACCCATATCCAGGCCAGTAATTCTGTATTATAGGAATTATGCATTGGTGCCATCTAGCTATTAAGCATTAAACTGGCTCCCTATCTACCGTATTAGGTGATACTTTAAAAAAAAGTCCCATGGTACTGTTATAAGATGAACAGGCATGTCGTCTTTTGTCCAGTATTTATGCATCAAGGAACATCACCACGAAGGCATTATTTAGTCCTGGCTTGTTGACATTTTGTGTGACTCTTCTGGCTGCAAATAGTTTGCTATCTTTCCCAACTTGCTGGAGTAAATGTATTTCAGCAAGTTCTTAATTGGCTTTCAAACAGTTTCTGACATCCTGAGATTGATGGGGTGGTTATTTGTGCAGCGTCCCCAGTACAGAGGAATGGTTATTGACGTATGGTGTATTAAACAGTGGTGTGATTATTTGTATGCATATTTTCAATGTTGCCTGTTGAGCAATACTACTGAATATATGTTCAAATTATCACTTTTACTTCAAAGGGTGAATGAAGATCAAAGCATTTAGGAGTAACTTTATTTTGTATTTACATTTCCTTAAATAAAATCAACTGCAATCAATGAGAAAATTGATAATTCAAACTCCAAAGACTTGGTATTATGTTTGCTTTCTGGCATCAGTTGAATTCAAGCTGAATATGACCAACTCCAGCATCACACTTCATTTCTTTATGGCACACCTGCTATATTGTGTAGTATTTGAAGATTATTTTGATTCCTTCACATATTGGAATTCTGAATTTTAAGTACTTGTTTACTATTGCTTCTGAGTTAATCCGATAAACAAACATTCCTTGATAAGTGATGTCCATTCCATTTTGCATCTGATCACACAGGTGCTAATGCTGCAGTGCACTAAGTAACAGTGGATTTTCCAGATAAAGCTGTGATTGCAGCATAGATCATTACTTAATGTAACACTGAAAAGGAAAAAATAGACTCGTGTCAGGCGGACATTTGTTCCTACTGTCCCAGGGACTGTGAATTCCCATTTCCTTTTGGTGTTACCCATCAATACATAATTGAATGAGTATTTTAAAACTGATTACTAATACAGATCAGAAAAGTTGGTTTCTGGCATCATTTCTGAATTTCATTGTCACAGCATTTCAACAAACCTTGATACAGCACATAATTGTGTGTTGGTTCATTTCCTTCCTTTCAAAGGAATTAAAGAAGATCACAGCTTGGTAAGTGGCATGCTGCGGATGTTGGGTTTTGTCACGATAATTTTGCTAGGCCTTCAGGAAACAAAGGTATTCTCAGCATGTGTTTGCCGTTTTCCGATGCTCTTCCGACTTGCTCACTCCACAGTAAAGCAAGTGCATTCTCAGGCCACACAGCAGGTGCCAATTCATTGTTTGTGAAAAGGTATTTTGCGGACTGAGAAGCTGAGCCATTTAAAATGAGTTGTGAACATTAGCTCTGCCATCCTTCTATTTAATGAGCTGTGGTTGATGTCACTGAAGAATTCTCTATGCAGCACCTTGCATGACTGCTAATACTTCCTCCTCTTTAGAATTTAGAGACTGACTTTACTGATCTATAAGGAACAGACAAAATCCAAAGAATATCACTGCTGAAAGTGTAGCAAATGAGGGTAACGTTTTAAGTGTGTGCCTATAGCAAAAACCAAGGAGATAAAATTCGGTTGTGAAGAGGCTGAAAGAGATGGTGTTGTGAAGGAGGTAAATTTGTTACCATATTCTATAGATCATGCTTGTAAACAGCATGTCAGAATGTGCAACATTAAACTTGTTAAACTTTGTTTCAAAATGCATTCATTGCATTTATTAATAAATACACAAATATTACACATCTCAAGCACGCTACTAACAAAGATTTGACAATTATTAAAAACATGATACTCTGGAAATGAACAGCAAGTCTGCATGATAGATCTATAAGTTTTTTAAGATGAAAGCAGGAAATGTTATTTCCTTAGGCTTCAGCAACATTTAAGTAAAATATTGTAAAAGACATTGATTCATAAAGCATAAACCCACAGATTGGATGGATTGGTAAATTTGCAGGTTATACAAAGATTGGTGGAGTACAGATAATGTTGGAAATTGGCAAAACATATAGTGAGTTTCAGACTTGGAGAAGCGGCGGATGGAGTTTAATCCAGTCAAACGTGAAGTTGCCCTTTGAGAGAGCGAATTAAAGGGACATTAAATACTTCAGCCCTTAACTGTTCATGTGCAGCGAGTTCTAGGAGGCCAAGTCCATAGCTCTCTGAAGGTGTGTGCACAGGTTGATAGGCTGGGCCCCTCTGACCCTTAACACAGGTGCTCCTTGGGGCTGTGTCCCAACCTCCCTCCTTTACTCTTTTGACTGTGTCACCACCCACAACTCTAATCTGCTAGTTAAATTTCCTGATGATATGATATTGATTGGCCTAATCTCAAATAATAACGAGGCAGTCTACGGAGAAGAAATTACCACCGTGACACTGGTGTCAAGAATACCTCTCCCTCAATGTCACAAAAAACAAAGCTAATTGTGCACTACAGGAGGAATGGAGCTGGGCTAACCCCTATTGACATCAATGGATCTGGGGTTGAGAGGGTGAACAGCTTTAAGTTCCTCAGCATACACATCACTGAGGATCTCATGTCGTCTGTGCATACCGGCTGTGTAGTGAAAAAAGCACAACAGCACCTCCTTAATTTCAGATGGTTGAGGAAGTTTGGTATGGACCCCTAAGAACTTTCTACAGGGGCACAATTGAGAGCATCCTGACTGGCTGCATCACTGCCTGGTATGGGAACTGTACACGCCTCAGTGGCAGGACTCCGCAGAGAGTGGTGTGGACTGCCCAGCGCATCTGTAGTTGTGAACTTCCCACTATTCAGGGCATTTACAAAGACAGGTGTGTAAAAAGGGCCTGAAGGATCATTGGGGACCTGAGTCATCCCAACCACAAACTATTTCAGCTGCTACCATCCAGGAAACGGTACCGCAGCATAAAAACCAGGACCAACAGGCTGATTAATTGACGCTGATACAATTCTATGTTATGTTGACTGTCCTGTTGTACATATTACTTATTACAAATTACTATACATTGCACATTTAGGCGGAGACATAACCTAAAGATTTTTACCCATGTATGTGAAGGATGTAAGTAATAAAGTCAATTCAATTCAATAAGGCATTCTTGCCTTTATTAGTTGAGGCAATGAGTTGAAGAGTTAGGAATGTGTATTGCGGCTTTATAAAACTGGTAAGGTTGTGTCTGGAGCTTGCATTTAATTCTGGTCACATTATAAGAAGGAAGTGGGGGCTTTGAAGAGAGTGCAGAATGGGTTTGCCATGATTAGAGGTCGTGCTATAAGGAGAAATTGGACAAACTTGGGTTGTTTTCTCTGGAGCAGCAGAGGCTGAGGGGAGACCTGATAGAAGATTATAATATACCGATGGGTATAGATAGAATAGACGGCCAGTATCTTTCTCCCAGGCTTGAAATGCCTAATACAAGAGAGTTACGCATTCAAGGTGAGTTCAAAGGAGATGTATGTGGCTGGTTTACTTGACGCAGAGTGGTGGTGCCTGGAATGTACTGCCAGGGGTGGTATTGGATGCAAATACAGTTGAGGCATTGAAGAGGCTCTTAGATAGGCAAATGAATGAGTAGGGAATGGGGTAATATGAATATTGTGTAGGCAGAAGGGAATAGTTTGTTTAGGTGTTTAATAAGTTCAGCACATTACAGGACAAAAGGTGTGTTCCTGTGGTGTACTGCTCTGTGTTCCTAAGATATTCATTCAAGTGAATTGAAAATGTATTAAAACAGCTTGTAACAGGAAATTGTAAATGGAATTATATCATCAAAGAAGGAGATAATTAAGGATTTGAACTGGTTTGGAGGGGGTTGGGAACTAGAGCAGCAGGTGAGAAAGTGACAGATTGAGAGAAAGGTACATGTCACAACCAATAACTGGCAGGAGCAAATACTAGACACAATGGGATGGATGGGTTGAAATGTTCATTTGGGGTATTAAGGGTGATAAACTTATAACATTGATCAGTACATTGGAAATATGATGCTGTGGCCACAATAGAGACTTGATTGGGAGATGGATAGAAATGGGTGCTTAATGTTCCAGATTGCAATGTTGTAGAATAGATTGAGAAAGAGGTAAAAGATGGAGTGAGAGGAATGATGTGCTGTTAATCAGGGACATTATCACTCAAGAGGGGACATATTGGAAGGCTCATCCACTGTAGAACTCAAAAACAAGAAAGGTGCAATCACTCTGGGAATATACTACTGGCCCCCTAATAGCAACCGGTACATTGAGGAACAGATGTGCAGGCAGATTAGGAAAAGTTGTAAAGATAATAGTGTTGTCATGAATGACTTTGACTTCCCTAATGTAGACTGAGACCTCCTTAGTGAAAGATGGGCAGAATTTGTTAGGTGCATCCAGTAAGGTTTCTTAAATCAATATATAGATAGTTGAACAAGAGGAGGAGCTGTACTGGACCTGGTGTTGGGTAATGAACCTGGCCAGGTGACTGACCTTTCAGTGGGAGAACAGCTAGGGAACATTGATTGCCTTTTTGAAGCTTCACCTTTTTGAAGGTGGCCTGGATGCTAGGGAGGCTAGTGCCCATGAAGGAGCTGGCTGAGTTTATTACTTTCTGTGGCCTTTTCTAATCCTGTGCTGTGGAGGCCAAGTCATTGTGTATATTTAATACAGGGATTGATAAATTCTTGATTGGTAAGAGGTTGAAGGATTACAGGGAGAAGGTTCAAGATGGTTTAACGTCACTTCCAGTACACAAGTGTAAAGGAAAACAACATAATTGTTACTGTGGTTCTGTTGTAGCCCAAAAAATGCAATAAGATAAAGGGCACAATAATAATAAAACACAATAACCATAAATGCATAAGATAGCTTATATCCATTGATTGTATGTCCATGAAGTGACTCTAGGCACAAGATTGTCTGTACATAAGGTGACTGAAATAATAAAGTAATGGTGGAGATGTGGATCAGCCTTACTGCTAGGGGAAAGTAACTATTTTTGAGCCAGGTGGTCCTGACATGGATGCTACAGAACCTCCTCCTTGATGGGAGTGATACAGGCAGTCCATGTGAAGGGTGGGTGAGATCCTTCATGATGTTACTGGCCCTTTTCCGGCACCTTACTGTATACACTGTATGTACCTGATGGTGCATAGGCTGGTGCTGGTGATGTGTCGGGCAGTTATGATTACCTGTTGAGCCTTCCCTTCTGCGCTTCTGCAGAATGAAATGAATATAGATGTGCTTTTCCAGCACTCATCAACTTCTAAAGAAAGTAGAAGAGTTGGTGAGCTTTCCTGATTGTGTAGAACGTGTATTGGGATAATGCAGGATGTACACTCCCAGGAGTTTGAAACTGCTCGCGGCTTTCACTGCTGTGCCGCCGATGTAAAGAGAGATGTGAGTGGTCCTGAGGTCGATAACCATCTCCTTTGTCTAGTTGACAGTGAGGATAAGGTTATTAACCTGACACTAAGCTTTGAGCTCTTCCACCTTCTCTCTGTAGGTCATCTCATCGTTGTTGGTGATGAGCACCACCACTGTCGTGTCACCGACGAACTTGACAACTTGCCCCGGGGGAGGGGGGGTGTTGAGAGCACCCACATTAAGAATGATAGGGAGGGAGGAGTGATTGTGCATCCTGATTATCTGAGCTCTGACACCCAGGTGCACAGTCCTGTATTTAGACCGAGGAGCAGGAGTTTGTTCACCAAGATCTGTGAGAAGGCAGGAAAGAAAAAAAAAAATCAGCCATGATTGAATCATGGAGCAGACTTGATGGGCTGAATGGCCTAACTTTGCTCCCGAATCTTACGGTAAACTGCTGTAGGAACTCAGCAGCTCAGGCAGCATCTACGGAGAGGAATGAAAAGTCAACGTTTCAAGTCAAGATCTTTCATCAGGACTGGAAAGGAAGGGGGAAGAAGCCAGAATAAGTTTGTGGGGGAGGGGAAGGAGTACAAGCTAGAAGGTGAAAGGTGAAGCAGGGTGAGGGGGAAGGTAGGTGGGGGAGTGGTAACGTAGTGAGAAGCTTGGAAGTGTTTGGTGAAAAGTAAATGGTGGAAGCAGAAGGAATCTGATATGAAAGGAGTATGGGACATGGGAGAAAGGGAAGCAGGAGGGGCACTAAAGGGAGGTGAGAGGCAGGTGAGGAGAAGAGAAGGGGTAAAAGGGAAGCCTGAATGTGCATCCCTCAGCAGGTACGGATACCTGAATGCATTTGTAGACCAACAGTCGTTCATCCCTAGCAGGGATGACAGTGGAACAGGAATGACAAGTGTTTCTGGGAATAATGCGGAAGGTGCAGGATCAGTTCATTCCAAAGAGGAAGAAAGATCCTGAGGGGAGTAAAGGGAGGCCGTGGCTGACAAGGGAAGTAATGGACAGTATAAAAATAAAAGAGAAGTATAACATAGCAAAGACGGGTGGGAAGCCAGAGGATTGGGGAACTTTTAAAGAGCAACAGAAGGTAACTAAAAAGGCAATACGCAGAGAAAAAATGAGGTACGAAGGTAAACTAGCCAAGAATATAAAGGAGGATAGTAAAAGCTTCTTTTGGTATGTGAAAAGGAAAAAAATAGTTAAGACCAAAATTGGGCCCTTGAAGACAGAAGCGGGTGAATTTATTATGGGGAACAAGGAAATGGCAGACGAATTGAACAGGTACTTTGGATCTGTCTTCACTAGGGAAGACACAAACAATCTCCCAGATGTAATAGTGGCCAAAGGACCTAGGGTAATGGATGAATTGAAGGAAATTTATATTAGGCAGAAAATGGTGTTGGATAGGCTGTTGGGTCTGAAGGCAGATAAGTCCCCGGGACCTGATGGTCTGCATCCCAGGGTACTTAAGGAGGTGGCTTTAGAAATCGTGGATGCATTGGTAATCATTTTCCAATGTTCTATAGATTCAGGATCAGTTCCTGTGGATTGGAGGGTGGCTAATGGTGTCCCTCTCTTCAAGAAGGGAGGAAGAGAGAAAACAGGGAATTATAGAACGGTTAGCTTGACGTCGGTGGAGGGAAAGATGCAGGAGTCAATTATAAAAGACAAAATTATGACACATCTGGATATTAGTAACAGGATTGGTCCGAGTCAGCATGGATTTACGAAGGGGAAATCGTGCTTGACGAATCTTCTGGAATTTTTTGAGGATGTAACTATGAAAATGGACAAGGCAGAGCCAGTGGATGTAGTGTACCTGGACTTTCAGAAAGCCTTTGATAAAGTCCCACATAGGAGATTAGTGGGCAAAATTAGGGCACATGGTATTGGGGGCAGAGTACTGACATAGATTGAAAATTGGCTGGCTGACAGAAAACATAGAGTAGCGATTAACGGGTCCCTTTCGGAATGGCAGGCAGTGACCAGTGGGGTACCGCAGGGTTCAGTGCTGGGACCACAGCTGTTTACAATATATATTAATGATTTAGATGATGGAGTTAAAAGTAGCATTAGCAAATTTGCCGATGACACAAAGCTGGGTGGCAGTGTGAAATGTGAGGGGGATGTTATGTGAATGCAGGGTGACTTGGACAGGCTGGGTGAGTGGACAGATGCATGGCAGATGCAGTTTAATGTGGATAAATGTGAAGTTATCCACTTTGGTGGTAAGAACGGGAAGGCAGATTATTATCTAAATGGAGTCAGGTTAGGAAAAGGAGAAGCACAACGAGATCTGGGTGTTCTTGTTCATCAGTCACTGAAAGCAAGCATGCAAGTACAACAGGCTGTGAAGAAAGCTAATGGCATGCTGGCCTTCATAGCAAAGGGAATTGAGTATAAGAGCAAAGAGGTCCTTCTGCAGCTGTACAGGGCCTAGTGAGACCACTCCTGGAGTACTGTGTGCAGTTTTGGTCTCCAAATTTGAGGAAGGACATTCTTGCTATTGAGGGAGTGCAGTGTAGGTTCACAAGGTTAATTCCCAGGATGGGACTGTCATATGTCGAAAGATTGGAGCGACTGGGCTTGTATACTCTGGAATTTAGAAGGCTGAGAGGGGATCTTATTGAAACATATAAGATTATTAAGGGATTGGACACGCTGCAGGCAGGAAGCATGTTCCCGCTGATGGGTGAGTCCAGAACCAGAGTCCACAGTTTAAGAATTAGGGGTAGGCCATTTAGAATGGAGTTGAGGAAAAACTTTTTCACCCAGAGAGTGCTGGGTATGTGGAATGCTCTGCCCCAGAAGGCTGTGGAGGCCAAGTCTCTGGATGCTTTCAAAAAAGAGATGGATAGAGCTCTTAAAGATAGTGGAATCAAAGGTTATGGGGATAAAGCAGGAACTGGATACTGATAGTGGATGATCAGCCATGATCACAGTGAGTGGGGGTACTGGCTCGAAGGGCCGAATGGCCTACTCCTGCACCTATTGTCTATCAAGTTAATGATCTTCCAGCAGCAGTTGATGTCTGTCTGTGTGTACATCCCAGGGAACAGACTGCAGATCAGAGGGTCCTCTGTCACGTAGGTGCCCAGAATGAACCGAGACACAGGTGTTCACATCTTTGTCCACACCCGCTTCACAAAGCCACAGCCCACAAAGATGTGAACTATCATCTCATCCCCACTACGGTCACCTTGGGGCAGCATGCACTGGAAATGATGCTCCGGGCTGCAAGAAGGACCTGACTGGGAGGGCCCTTCTCACTGTCAACTAGGTAAGGTCTTGATACCTGCTGGTGAGAGCTGGCTATCAGGCATTCTGCCAGATGGCCCAGTCTGTCTGTTCAGTAAATTACCCCACCATCTTCATCGGGTCCTTCTCCACAGGACGTCTGACCCACTCCTTCTGGATCCCCAGATGAACTGGATGGCAGCCAGGTAATTTCCAAGCTGAACGAGCGGGGGTCACCCCATGCCTGCACCAAGTTAATCATCCCTGAGAGCACCTCACACCAGGTACTTCTCAGTAATTGAGAGGGAATGTCCTCCCCACATCCCGATTTCTGTTTTACCATCCCAATCTTCTCCAGCCAATTCAGCACATCCGAAGCAGATCAGGTAATCAGACCCAATGGCTAAGGGGACACTGGTCAGGCCAGCTGCTGAAGAGCATGGCCTTGCTGTTTGTGCCAGTAACCCTAGCCCCTGATGCTGAGTCAAACTTCACAGATTCTGATCTGAACCTGACCTCGAATCCGAACAGAAGGTAGTGACCTTGTCCATGAATAGGGAGGTTTTCATCTGGGTCTCTCCAATGCCCAGCAAAGTCCCCCCTCTTATGCTTTCGTCCTCCCAATGGATTCAGCAGTGTTTTATACAGCACACGAACAAGCTGGAAGAGTGGGCAGCCCTGCCTGACTCCAGACTTAATGGCGAACCTACCTGTTTGTAATCCATTGATTTGGACTGCACTACAGATGTCTGTGAGGAGCAGTTAGACCCAATCCATGATTTCCTCCCCTAAGCTAATTTTGGAGAGGATGTCCATCATGTACCTGTGTGATATCTTGTCAAAGGCTTCTCCTGGTCCAAACTAATCAGGCAGGCATCTACCTTCCCTTCACCCCTTCCCTTCCACTACACATAGACAGTGGTGTCCGAGTAGCAGAGGCTGTCGAAATCTTCCAGCCAGGTGCAGCATAGGTTTGGTCCAGGTGGATCACCCATCCTAGAGCAGACTTGACCCTATTGCTGATGGCCTTGGATATGATCTTGTAGTTTACATTCAACAATGACATGGGTCTCCAATTCCTCATGTTATCCCAGTGCCCCTTCTGCTTGTAGGTGTTGGTAATGATGCCTTTCCTCATGGAATCTGTCATGCTTCACACCAGAAACATAACATTGTACATTTCCAGTAGGTTCGGCCCATCTAGTCTCATAGAGCCAAACGTTAACTCTGCTGGTAAGCCGTCACTTCCTGGAGTTGTATTCGAGTCAAAGGAAAGGATGGAGCCAGTCAGTTCCTCTGGGTTCAATGGCTGATCCAGACTCTCCTGCTTGCTGCCATCTAATACCACCATGTTAAAGGGCAGGAAGTCCTAGGAGGCTCTGCTATCTGTGCACATCCTTGTGCCTTATCATTCACGGTATAAGTCCTGTGTTTGTTTGACTTTTCAAAGTGCATTCCTTCACACTTTTCAGTATCCAGGTAAATACAGATAATGATCTGATCAAATATAGAAGTTTCTGAATGGTGACAGGCCTTACCCCAACTCGAGGAATCAAGTGGTCTTTTGCCATTCCTAAGAGAATCAAGTGGAAGGGGGGGGGGCAGTTTCAAGTTCTTCAAAGAGTTTGAGGAGATTTGGTATGCTCCTAAAGGTACTCACAAATTTCTACAGATGTACTGTGGAGAGCATTCTGACTGGCTGTGTCACAGAGAGGCCACTGCACAGGATTGGAAAAAGCTGCAGAAAGTTGTAAACTTTGCCAGCTCCATCATGGGCACTAGACTCCCCTGCATCCAGGACACCTTCAAAAGACGATGCCTCAAAAAGGCATCATTAGGGACCTCCATCACCCAGGACATGCTCTCCTCGCATTGCTACCATCAAGGATGTACAGGCGCCTGAAGACACACACTCAGTGTTTCAGGAACAGTTACTTCCCCTCTGCCATATGATTTGTGAATAGACATTGAACCCATGAATATTTCCTCAGTATTTTTCCACTTTATTTCACTACTTATTTAATCTAATTTTCTTATTTTTATATGCACTTCTTATTGAAATTTATAGTCTTTATTTTTATGTATTGCAATGTACTGCTGCAAAATAACAAATTTCATGTTATACTTGTAGACCCCCCTGGCCACCCTCAGGGTTGCTCGACTCGCTGTCGTCTAGGGAAACAGCCTCGGCCCCGCCAAACTGGATAATTCATTTGTGTGGATGCTATGTGATGTACCCCACCCCACCCAAATAACAGACAATACACCAGATGCAATTAAATGATTTACAGTTTATAGATATTACTGGAACTATATAATTAAGAGAGAATAAAATATAAAAGGAAAATAAAAGGCGCCACACTTATCAAAGTTCAATCTCTTCATGCACAAAACAGTTGGAGCTCAAGGACCTTTTTCTTCACCCTGCGACCCCTCGGACCACCTCGACCGGCCGCCTGGGAAGAACAATGGTGGTCGACCAGACGCTCCACACGAGTCTGTCTCCGTCTCCTCGCTGAAAGCCCTCCTCGGGGTCCGACCCCGTTACCAGACATCACAGTACCTCGTCCATCCTCTGTCTCGCTCTCCCGCCTTCTGCCCCAAAACCTCGCGCATACAGTATCTTCAAATAAACCAAAAATGAAACAACTATCCCAATTGGTTAATAGCGTATTTCTTATCACACTCTAAACCAAAACAAGCTACTAGCGCAAACTTTCTCAGCGTTTAACACAACAAAGCCGCATTCCCTAGATTAACATAACAAAGAGGCCATTTTAATTAGCCTCCGCAGTAACATAAAAGTCGAAAACCCCTTACATACTGTATGTCAGTGATATAAAACTTGACTTTGATAATCTGTGTGTGGAAGCAGTTAGGAAGGGAACAGCCCGCTAGCACCGGAGGGAGTCTCCCAGGGACGAGAGGAGCTTACAGAACTTGACCATGTTCCTTGTGTTACAAAGAAATGGGGTAGGATAGAACACCATTACTATGTTGGCCCCACAATCAAAATTTTTTAAAAAGTTTTTCGTTGCCCATTAATTTTCCCACATTTTTTTTTCAATTAGTAGCTACATTGACTTTCCTACTTACAACACATGTAAGATTGCAGTCAGGATCTAATGATGTCACAATCTTGATCAGCATATTTCAAGAAAGACTCAATTAAATCGTGTCATTTGCTTAGAAAAGAGTGTAAGCAGGAAGATCTGTGGGTGATGTTGACAATAACCTATCTGAATCCAGCTAAAAAAGTTTTTAGTAGGTCGATACTAGTATAATTGCTTCACGTACTTTAAATCAACTACTGATTCTCATCAATGGTTCGGCTCTTTCAAGTTATGAGATGCAATTCTTGCTTCTAAAACAATATCATTGCTAATTATGCAGCTCTATAATCCTTAAGTAAATCCATAAAGATCCAGTTGGATAGCTTAGAGGATTTCTGCACTAAAAATGGCATCCTGAGTTCGTCAGGTTTTTTTTTGCACTGCATTTACAGGACTATTATATCCATGTTTCCTCATATCAATGGAATTCATAAAAATATTAATCAGTGGCCTAAATATTTCTTTAATTTATTTCCCTAAAGATTCAACCACAAATCCCATCTGGTCCTAGTGCTCTGCAGATATGTTTTAAGTTTCTCCACAACACATGTTTTACTGACTTCCACATATGTTATAGTTTCCCAAGCCAGTTTGACTGAATCTGGAATTTATCTACTTTTCATTTGCCAAAGCTGATATAAATAATTAATTGGACACATCCGCCATCTCTTGATTTCCTATTCAGCCTAAATTGTTGAACTTGGTTCTACTTAACATCTCATTTATGGGTCCTAATTCAAATTTGAGATTCCATCTATTTTGAAATTAATTATAAGAAATACT